>NW_027464891.1:0-144000 GCF_043290135.1 Rhipicephalus microplus
GTTACAACAAATGTTTAGGAGAGATGACCCTAGAGTATGGAAGCGAAAATTGAATATTGCGTAGTTTGTAAATAAACCTATATGTATAGTTTGAATAAGAGCCGCTGTTGACAAGAAGATTATTCCTACAATTGTATCGCTGTTTTTCTAAACATTTACATCCAGTGAAAGAAGATAGAGACGTGTAAGTAAGATGGAACTGGTCTTGCCTAATTCCGGCATCATCAAAATAAAAATATCTTGTAAAACAACCAGAAACTAATTTTTATTACGAATTTCGAAATACCAACATATTTGGATCCAAAATATTCAATAACCAGATGACAGTGCTAGCCATAATAGTACTAACTAACCAACTGTTATCCTGCACTGAGCCGAATTAGCCGACAACTGCTTATACTAGGTTTTATTAAGCGAGCTCTACCGGTAATATCTACAATTTGTCCAACGTGGCTCAATATAACTGTGAAGTACACTGGCTTTTTGTAGCAACTTCCACCTTATGCTTTGTGCATTTACAAAACTGTGCGGTTACCAGTCAAGCTATCCTTAGTTCCCTGCTTCACTTCTTGGTGTGGTCGCTGATTGGTGTGGTTGCTAAAATATAGTCATTTGTTGCAGCGCCTGTATGTAGTATGATGACTCGCGATGTACCATATGACTTCTTGCCTTAGTGCCCTTTCATGTGTAGACAGCAATATTCGTCGATTTTATTGGGCAACCGTCTCAAGCAGTAAAGAGCAAATGTGGATTTCGAGTGCATTCCGCCGACGTTGGCTAGCCATTCACTATGATGTTCTGTTCCCGTGTTCGCCGCGTGGACAAGCCATACCAGCTACGAGTATCTGTTTCTGCTGTCACATGTGCGCGATTATGTGCGACAGTAAAACTAACCTCTTCTACAGCAATATCAGATCCTGTGCCTCTATTTACAACAACAGGTTACTTTAGAGACGCCCAGTTTTGCAAGGGAAGTAGTTGAAAAATTGTGGTGCATTAAGATTAATAAGTAACATATCCGAACCTGTCCATACTAGGCCAGTAAAATTGTTTAGGAGAGTGATATTATCAGCGCCATATTTTTTTTTCATGGAGGATTGAACAGGAAATTCATCAAACAATCAATTCCTACAAGGTTTCTTGCGCGAAGACACTTGTTCCATATTCGTTTATCGTTCGTAAATTTTCAAGCTGCCCGAGCATTAATTTTCATAAAAATTAGACTCTATAATGAATATTCGGAAACAAACTAGTGTTTATTACGTTAGTTTGTCGTGGCTACTGCGTTTAGTGCGGTTAGCAGAGTCAAAGACATTCAGTGTTACCTCATTGTCATACCCTCTCCCCGTTCGTAGCTTTGAATAGCAGGCATAAAATGATTTCAGGCCGAGTTCTCAGCCTTTCTGTCACATTGAACAATTTTCTCTCATATGCAAACTACACTTTTTTCTTTTTATTTTTTATTTAAAAAGCAAGCGACAATGACATTGCTTTCAGCCAGAATAACAGTGCACCTCCTTACAGCAATCATTTTTTTGTCTCATACTTTCTTCTGTTTAATGTGTAGTCGAAGGAGATTGAACTTTGCAGAAAATGCAAACACTTGCATTCACTACGATGTCCAAGCTGTCATTTTGTGGAAAATTACTGCGAAATACACACTGCAATTCAGCGCCCTGCTTTGAATATCGTTTGAAATTAGCAAAACGCAAAATTAGCAAAACGAGTGGACCTAGATAAGATGTCAGGGCATAACAGACAAGAAAAGAAAGTAGTTTTCTTACAACACAAAACTGGAGCAGTAATTGTCTTTTCTCTGTTTCACTTCATAACTCCTGTCTCCTACTTTGGTAAAGACTAACTCAAAGAAGAAGAATAAACGTGCGGAAAGAGAGAAGAAAAGCAGAGATCTTATGCAGAAAGGCATCTGCTAGAACTTGCTGTGCTGCGGGAATAGAAGATGAGAACAAAGAGATTGAAAGAGGAAAGGAAAAGCAGGCAGGTTTACTACTTTTCATAAAAGCCATTCGCATTTTAAGGTGATAAACTATAGGCAGGTCACTTCGTTATGCTAATGGCACACTGCAGACTAGTGTCCTGCTAGGAATAACGGTGCCACGTTTCCTTCTCCTACAAATATTCATATGCGTTCGTGCGAGAAAAGCGAATTGCGGGTGCACCTTCCTTCGCTAACATTTAGACCAAGACCGTGCGCATATTGACACCGAAGCCGTTAAACAAATGGCGCTGCAGTCAAACATTCCGGCAGTATAGGAGAGGACAGTAAAATTCTGTGCATGCATAATTCTTTGCTTGAAGGTTCAGAACGCTATATATATATATATATATATATATATATATATATATATATATATATATATATATATATATATATATATATATATGTATATGTATATATTTAAGAGAGTGGTATTTGTACAATCATATATATCATATTCTCAAGTGTTCCCGTTGCGCCCACATTTCGCTTTGATAAGTGATTTGCACTATAGTGCGAAAATATAAGACAAACTATTCCGTATGCAAGGCACAAAAACGTTTTCTTAGATGGTATTAGCCACGACAATTAGGCAAAACAACAAGGCTGATTCCTCTAGGCTCACCTAAAGTATTGATTCCTCTGTCATAGGATTCGGTATAATACGAACGCAAATTTCATCATGAAAGAGTCAGCTGAAAATTTCTTGTGCAGTGCTATCTGTGAGCTTGCGCAATTTAAACCGGTGTTTGGCCTTTTAACACGAATGCACCCGTGTTGCCATTTAGTGGCCCATAACTACCACTAACGTCCACATCTATGATTCAACCATTGTGGCAGATAAGTTGATAACGTGTATCTGAACACAGCATATTTCTATTTCCGGTGGGCGTTTCACCTACAAGCACGGCTAAACACTTGTATTCGATGTCCACCCTTCGAAAGCGTCGTCAGTTCACGACAGAAGCAGCATGATTTGTGATTTCGAGAAATAGGGTAACCTAGGCCTGTGTTCATGCTTACCGCAATGCGCTTCAGAAGTATGGGAGGCAGAGGTTCGTCGCCTGGACCATGAACGCGTGAAGGCGATCCGTTTCGTTTTGGCTTTTGTCTCGCTCCACCAATCCCCTACCTGCGCCCAACGACATCGTTGCCTTTCTTCGTCACTTATTGCAGAAGTTTTATTAGTTGGTGCTATAAGATATTGTACTCGAAGTAGTAAACGGTGGAGAAACATCAGGGATGGAATGTGGATGCTGTCTTATTCAGGGCGTCACACGCTGACAAATCGAACGGTGAAGGAGATAACTGCGTATAGCGTGACTCTTCGATACTGGCGTGGCCAGCGTTCTTGGCTGCAGCATCACGATATCATGACTGCGTTGTCGCCGAATCACCCCTTATCAGGACTAGTTAGTTTTGTGGGTACGTACATCACTGCTCAGAGAATGTGGCACCACTCTGCCGAACTTCCGGTCCTCAAACTAAGAGCAATGGGAGAGAGGAAATGCGTGAGAGATATAATGTTGGTTATTCCACGGAAGATCGACACGGGTTCGTAAGTTTATGTTTATATTTGATTGATATTGTATATTTTATACACTACTCATCAGGCAGGCCGAAAATCAACTTCGTTTTCTTACTAACGGCATACTTGCGAGTAAAAAAAATACCGAGCCTAACAAACACGAAATGACCAATTTTGTCACCTCTCATTCTCAAAAATTGAAATACTATAACAGGACAAATAATTTTACTAACCAGGCGAAATTTTTTACCTAAAACTCATGTCTAATGAAGAATAAACTCATTCATTTTCAACTTTGTAAACTGAAAGAAAATAGTTTTTTATTGTCTAATTATGTGACAGTGTATAAAAGGTTTCTCCAAAGGCAATGCAAGCAGCGTTTCTAAACTTGACAAGTTGTGGGAATATAGTGTGTTCACTAAGTGAATAATATATATATATATATATATATATATATATATATATATATATATATATTGCCTCGAACATCTCATATAAGCAGGCCGCGGTAGTCTAAAGACTAAAGTAATCGGCTGCTGACCCGCAGGTCGCGGGATCAAATTCCGGCTGCGGCGGCTGCATGGGAGGCCAAAATGCTGTAGGCCCGTGTGCTCAGATTTGAGTGCACGTTAAAGAGCCCCACGTGATCTAAATTTCTGGAGCCCTGCACTACGGCATCTCTCATAATCATATAGTGGTTTTGGGGCGTTAAACCCCATGTATCAATCCCATCAACTGAGAAGCAAGACAAGGGGACGAAAAGACAAGTTATCACCAGCAAGGCCGGAACCTGCCACCTTCGAATAACGCGTCCTAGGCTTTGCCTTTGGGCTACGGTGGCGCCCATCCCTCCATTCGCGTTAGAAGGCTTACATGAGCATTTAAACGCCAGAGCCTCACCCAGCGCCGCTAGTTGCCATTACGGCGACTGTGTAACACATTTTTGTTTGCATGTTGGCGTCACGTGTCACATATTTGATTACGAGCTGGCTGTTGACCAATAATCCTTCGCATACCACCTGAAGGCATCAATTCCGCCAGAATGAGACCCTTGCTTTGAATTAAGTAAAGAGGTGTGAATTCAACAACGTGTAATTTAAGCGCAATTTTAATAGCAATCCCTGTACTTTCTTTGGCATTAATGTCGTTTAGTTCTCTTTCCTATTGTGTCTCACAAAGTAAACAAGCTTTTAAATTTACGGCTCTTTCTTTTATTTTTGGCCGCATGATATTTAATTTGAGAGCGACATAATGAATTCAGTATAATAGTTTTTTTTAATTTATGTAATTAGGGTACATTGTGTGTTCGAATAAACATCGATGTAAGAGGAATATTGGGTCTTTCATGAAGGCAACAGCCTCACACGCTGAGCTCCACAAACAGGCATGCAGATTATGGATAGATTTGAACCTTATGAATACGCTGTACCTGTGAAGCAAAGCAACTGTTGAAATGCAGGTTTAGTTTTCTTTACATAACAACTATATATAGTTACGTTCGTACAGACGTGGTGTCTAAGGCCCGTATTCAAAAGCTATCGTCAGCCTTACCTCGAGATTTTCTCATCGGTTGTAAGTCTTCATCGCACTTGCTTTGCATTGTTGGCCAGTATTCGTAAACTAATCTTGTTGTAGTTTTTTACCTCGTTACTGTTTTGTGCCTTTATAACGAACATAGAGGGTACATATACTTGAGGAAAACTCGAGGTAAGACGAACGTTGGTTTTTCAATATGGACCCAAAAACCCTTTTAGCCTTAAACACTATAGGACAAATGGGTCACTGTAGAACAGACCGGTCGCCAGAGATTGTTGAAACATAAGAAATCGCTTACCGAAGTCTCAACATATAAGCTATTTACAGTGCCGAGAGTGCAACTGCAGCCGAAAATTTGGTGAATATTAGGGTTCCTACAGAAAAAGAATAAAAAAAGCACGTTTAATGCTTCAGGCTTGGCATACTAGTAATAGTAGAAGCAAATACATGAACCAACTATCAAAAAAAGTGGCATGGAGAAGAGATCAAATACGTGAGAAATCATGTTTCACATTAGCCCTTACGCATGCAAGATCGAGAGGTTCACCTTCTGTATACGCGGGCGTGCGCGAATTTGGTTTTTTGCCTAATTTTTTTCCGCTCCTGCGCGCTTCTTCAGTAGCTAGCAGGCGTTTGTGCCATCTTGGCTTCTTTCTTTTTTTCCGCCGTTGCACGCCCGGTCTTAGAATGCACCTTATATTATATGAAAACTTCGCAAAACTTGGCGACATTTCAATAAAAGATGTGTTTCGCAAAATGCGCAGATCCTCTCTCGAGAACTGTTTCCATTAAAAAGAAATTGTGACATCCCGAGAATATTTTGTCAAACGATAAAAAGATAAGCAAGTTCAGGATGTCCCTTCTATAAGCTGATTAACGTTGGAAACGTTAAAGGAGCAGCGACATCCGCTTGGCACATGTTGCGTTTTTCGCGTCGAAGTGTAGTTATCAAAGGCCTAGTAAAGATACGATACTAATAATGGAAAAGAGGAACGAAATATTATACGTAATACTTAGTGGTATGACCAGTATCGAATCCAATAGAGAAATGGTGCAAAGCCCGCCAATTTTTCGCAATGCTGCAAACACTGCAAGGCGGTCACCTTTTGCGGTCTCGCGCACATTTATCAAGTGGCCACACGATATGGGGACGCAAGTTTCTGCATAAATTAGGTCTGCTTGTGTACACGCTTGTCTTCACGTCTTCGCTCCCCCTCCCCCTTGTCGTTGCCATTGTTATCAGTATCCACAAGCGTCAATGAAAACAGCGAGGAATATGCGCCGTGATTCGCGGCGTGGCAAATTATTTCCGGTTTGGCTGTCTTGTGAGCAGTGATTATGAAATCGGAGCCGGACCGAAGTGCGGCGAGGCAGCTGGAGACGCACGCCTGGGCCCGCTGTCTGGTAAGACATACGAACGCTGCTAAGACATACGAAGAGTGGTCAATCTGGTGAAAAACGGCGGTGCTAGCTTCAAGCCGGCTGTAAGATGGCAACACATCACTAAATGCCTCAAGAAAACATGCCTATACTATTATTTATTACAGAACCTTTTCGAGTGCATTGTACGTCTACGTATTTTTGCCACTGTGAGTGCCGTCTGATTCAGTCTTTATTGTCTGCGATTTTGTGGTGCGGTATTGTCGGGTTTGCATCAGGCATGAATAGGTTGCGAGAGAACTGCAAATGGCATCAACGCGACGGTGACGTTGTCGCGCTCTGAGTTGATTAGCAGTTAGGTGAGAGAGCAAGTACGGACAGCCGCAGCGAGACGCCTTAAAATGTGTGCGATAACGTGGCCGGCGTGCGTCGTGTTCTTCACTTGTTTCGTCTGCCTCTCAGTTCGGGTGCTGCTATATGAACACCTTCATTACTTTGTAAAGTGCGTATTGGGTTCATCATTGAAGCCTTAAAGTAACATTTCTCGCATTGTACTGGTCGGTGCAGAAAGCTTTTTTGTGCCCTTCACTTTGTTTATTAAATGCGAAGCATTTCTTATCGAACTTCGCTGACTTTGAGGATATCTATCTATCTATCTATCTATCTATCTATCTATCTATCTATCTATCTATCTATCTATCTATCTATCTATCTATCTATCTATCTATCTATCTATCTATCTACCTATCTATCTATTCGCCAACGACCTTTAGCTCACTTGGCCGTTTTGATAATGGTATCAATACCAAACATAGTATGGCATAACAAGACTGTTTGAAGAACATACTGGACTTGTAATAACACGAAAATTATGACATTTATGTCATAAATGTCATGATATACATTTTATGGTCTCCTTGCCCTTGCGATGGTTTTGTCCACGTGGCATGTTAAAAAACTGGTACAGTGTGACATGATTGCATGGCGACCACAAGTGACAGACCCTAACATGAAAATGATGATATGTGTGTAATGTAACATGTCTTCATGCCACGCTAATGATGCACTCGCGACCATTTTGTTAGCTTCACTTATACCAAATTTGATATTAGAGTAGGTGAATGGATGACGAAGGTATGTGACTGGTGCAAACATGATAATCATTAGATGCGTGTCATGTCACAACATGACTACATGCTACACTCATGACCCGCTCGCGGCCATTTTGCTAGCTTCACATGTACTAAACTCGGTACTACGTGACGTAACCGAAGACATGGTAAATAACACATACAAACATGATAATTGTGACATGCGGGTCATGTAACATGACTAATTGCCACACTAAAGGTGCGCTCGCGGTTTTTCGCTAGCTTTACATATGCCAAATTTGGTATTACGTGACGTCAATGAATAACGAAGGTATGTGACTAGTGCGAACATGATAGTCATGAGATGCGTGTCATGTGAGAACATGACTACAGGCCGCAGTCAAGGCCCGAATACATTTTTACGTGACGCAGTGCGCATGCTCACCGGCATTCATTTTTTCGCGTAACTTCAGCGTTGTCAAGCCAGGCGCTGGTCCTGCCATATACTCGCGCCTCCGGCGCCCTTCATTCACGAAAAGAGGGAGACGCAGTGTTGACTGGGTAACGCATCGGCGCGAAATGCAGCATGTCGCATTTCACGCCGGTGGCCATCGGGCCATGCCGATTGACGCTGGTTGTGCCTGGCATCTGACTGCAGGTTGCTCGCGTTTTGCTTACGTAGCATCGCTGTGCTCAGCGTGCGCGTGCGTCAACGCTACATTGGAGTATATTGGACCCTTCACGATGCGCTCGCAGCCATTTTGCTAGCTGCACATATACCACATTTATTGTTACGTGACGTCAATGGATGACGAAGGTATATGACTTGTGCAAACACGATAAACTAACACGCGTTTCTTGTAAGAACGTGACAATATACCACGCTCTTGGCGTGCTCGCGGCCGTTTCGCTAGCTTCACGTATACTAACTTTGGTATCACTTGACGTGAATAGATGAAGAAGGTAAACGACACATCGAAACACAATAATCATGGCACGGAAGTCATGTACGGCATCATTTACCTCCACCTCGTAACGTTGCGCTGATTTTAAAGTGACATTTCAACATTTCTCATTCGTGCTTCGCATATCATCTATTCCCACTGTACGTTGGATCTGTCATTTTTATATATTACTCTATCCGCTGCATACAGTTAATTGTTTGCGATGACTGTATCTTCAAAGTATCACGTTCACGACCACCACCGCACGAGAGATCGCTCAGCGGCACAACGAAAAAGCAGGATTCGCACGAACGCGCTGCACGAAGCAAGCGAAACACAACAAGTGATATACCACTGCTAGGCAGCCAGGCGTCGCAGCCAGGCGGTACCACAAGTGTGGACCGCAAGACAACACAAAAATTGTCGATGTCAATGCTGCTCGCTCATCGTAACTCGGTTCCTGAAGCATATCCTAAGAGATTGCGGAACCTGTCAAAATACTGTCGGTGTCTCATGGCCGAGTACGCGCCATCAAGCCTTCAACGCTCTTTGCGCTCAAAATAGAATACATTCTGCATAACAGACCTCATTCACACTTCGCTAAAATAATTCGTGCGTACCAAGTAGTCGAACGAACGCCCCATCTAGCGTTTAATAATTGGTGTCTCTGCTTTTTTAACAATGTCGTGCCAATGCCACCTGAATAAAAAGTACCTTGGAAAGCCAGAACCTCAAATTTTACTAGAAAATAATAACCGATTCAGGCGTATGTTATACAACCTTTAAACTAAGTTTTTTTGTGTGTCTTTGGTTGTGTGTATGTGTGTTTTTATGTCGTTACCAAGAGACTGTATCTGCACATTCTGCGTCTGTGCAACAAACTGAATGACCTTGAACGTTATGTTATCTGCCACGCGAGAATGTACGTAGCTGTCGTATATTCTAAAGTAAAAGCCACAGCCTCACTTTCTATAAAATAAAGTGACTAAAAAGAGCTGTTTGAGATTATTTATACGTTTTGCAATACAGCTGACACTATAAAACGAGAATACACTTTTATAATGTTAGCCGACAATTTTAATTAACAAATGTGTACAAATATTAGGTGTTTTAGTATATGTTTAATATGCAAACACAGAATACTCTTGAACTTTTGTGTAGATGTTAGACATTTGCTCCACACACAAATCAAACCTAGTGTTGAATGATTGCATTTAGCGCCGAGAACGAACAATGGAGTCCCTGCGGTCACGCCAATGTGACGTAACGGCAAGGGCACTCGTTTTTCCGCCCCTGCCACGTACACGCACTTTGGCGATAAGTTCGGCTTACTCCTCACTTGCGTGACGCAAACATCTCACGATACAAAGTCAGATGTTTGATAACAAGTGAAAATTATCGAGGCTGCAAGAACGTTTCATAATTTGGCTTAGGATAGGGTGGTCTACCGTCTGAACGGTAGATTCATTGTGAAAATTGTATTCGTTGCGTACACCAAGACATAACAAAATGTGCTAAGCCGTGCTAACGTGAGTACAATAAGGCATACTCTCCAGGATAGAGAACCTATGTGTGTTCAGGTATCTTAAATAAATTTAGGACGCTTCAAATTCACTAAGTTCATTGCGCGTTACTGTGCAACTTACGATCGCATCAGCAAATAATCTAAATGATTTGACACATTTGCGTTTTTTAAGACTTCACATTATTCTGTCATAAGCACGAACTTCACGTATCTCGAAAGTAGCTGAAACAATGCTGCCGTACACACACTGATTTCGGAAATGTCGGAACATGCCCGTTTACCCGGATCACGTGTACGTGTTTCTTCTCAGCAGTCACCGTGAATTGCGTAGTCGTATACTCTGTTGTGCGTGAAATGCTGGGGTTATCTACCACCACGTCATAACAGTCATGTTCCCTTCACAAAGGAGCACCACTGATAGCAATGATTCCAATACAAGCGCCAGAAAGCCGAAATGAACTCTTCCGATGACGCTTTCAGCGACGTGGCCCAAGTGATGATCTAAAAGCTTCGCCTGGATGAGGTGACGACTGGTCTTTTACGTCATGACCATGTACAGGTAGGCAATCAACTGCAAGGAATACAATTTAAGATGTGGATATTTAAACTGGTAGTTACGATTGGAACAATACCGTTGCTACGATGCTGCATGGAGGCAGAATCTGACAGCAATAAAAATTTCCGCACATAAGCTCAATAAAATCCCTGAAATCAAGCTTCAAAATAATTTCGAGAGGAACATGAAATTGAACAACGCGATAAGTAAGCGAGTACTCGAGGAAAAGAGACAAAACAGTAGCAGTGGTGTTCTATAGGCGAGCGCTTTCAAGATGTTTTGCGAGGCTCTATAATGCACGTGAGCACGGGAATTGGAACACCAGTTAAAGCATTATCTGTTGTTACGTGGCTTTCTCTGGTACAAATGAATAACACTATAGAGGAGAGAAAACCATCATATTTTCTATAGAAATTACCCACGATCAGCTCAACCTAATAATGTAAATATTGTGTCTTGCTTCTCAAAATCACATGATTATGCGCCAATAAGTTTGTTGTATCAAAGCAAAAGTGTGTTCTTGCTTTTCACACACGTCGGGATGCGGTACTGTGGACAGGAATGGAATCAATCGTTGGAGCTAGCAGCGCGATACAGACTTTTTCACCCATTTCACAATGCCTACGGCCGAGCGTGCGATTGAGCAGATACAATCGTAGACATTTATTGTTTTACTAGCAACATTACCAATTGTATTTTTGTCATTCATCTGGAGCTTGAGACAAGCAGAAAGCGAACGCAGAGAGTGGAACGGCGCACGAAGCCAGCGCATCACTATCCGGGAGCGCAACGGCAGGCATCAAGGAACCCGTTCCACGACGTCCCGCAGGCCTCCCAGCAGGAGGCACCACTCCAACATCTCGGGGCTATTACTCTGTTTTAAGCCTCTACATTGATGTTTTTCATAGTTTCAGGGATGCATACTAGCACTCAGCAAAGGATCCAGATGTTTGTAATGATGTTTTTCATTACCATATTTCGGCTGAAACTGGGAAGTTTATTAGATGCTAGAAACAACAGTTCAGGTGGGTTTGAAAAGCTTTGAAAAGTGCATTAAAATTGGCAGCATATCCACGGAGTGAACGAAGGAGAGGGGGGCGAACCATTCGCCCGTCGAATCGTTCTTGCTTCCGTCCGTCATGCGTCCGTCTGTGTGACCGTCCATGCGCCCATCCACCCGTCCGTGCTTGCGTCTGTTCGTGCGTCCGTCCCTGCGTTCGTCCATGCGTCCGCCCCTGCGTCCGTTCATGCGTCCATCCATGCATCTGTCTATGTGTCCGTTCGTCCATCTATTCAACACTCCAAGTACCACCATCTCGCATCTTTTCATCATATATTGGATGGATGGATGCTATGAGCGTCCCCTTTATAGCGGGGTGGTGACAAGTATGCCACCAGGCTCGACAAAAAAAAACTTTTTTTCTTTTTTTTTATGTTGGCCTAATGCCTCTACTTCGATAAATTCTATCTTAATGGAAAAAAAGGTAAATTTTCAGCTTAAGTTCTCCGCCATTTACGGCACACTGTCCATATTTTATTTTTCCAATATTTATTTTTGTCCTTTCTCTCTAATTTTCTGCCACCAATACTCTAACCGTCTCTTACTTATTTCAATCGCGGGTGTGTTCAGCTTTCCATTGTTGTCCCTAAAACCCAAGGCTTCCTGTAGGCTCGTGCCCAAACGTAAACCTGGGTGGATATCTCCACATTCAATCAGAACATGCTCCGCCGTTTCCTTATCTTTCCCGCAGCATGTGCATTGTTCTTCTTCTTTACTGAATCTTGCTTTATAACTACGCGTTCTAAGGCAGCCCGATCTCGCTTCAAACAGTAAAGCGCTTCCCCTTGAATTATCGTAAAATGCCTCCCTCCTTATTTCATTTTTGCCCTTTCGGTAGTTACTCAAAGCCGGTTTTTTCTCCATAGCTGCCATCCAGTAAATCCTCTCCGCCTCCCTGACTTTTCCCTTAACGCTCTTTGTTGACATATGGCTCACAATACCAGCCGTATATTAACTAGTGAGTCTTCTAGTTCTTTTTCTCCACTGTGTGTCCACGCTCTTCCTGTACAAATAACGGAACACCTTCTCTGCCCATCTACTCTCCTTCATATTTCTTAGCCTTTCTTCGAACCTTATTTTGCTCTGCGCTTCCCTCGCCTCAAAACCTGCCCACCCCATATCGCCCTTTACAGCCTCGTTTGTCGTCTTCCCGTGAGCACCCAACGCGAGGCGTCCCACAGTCCTTTGATTTACATCCATTCCCGATTGCACCTCTGCCCTCATGCACACCACTGAGTTCCCAAAAGTAAGCCCTGGAACCATTACACCCTTCC
Source organism: Rhipicephalus microplus (assembly GCF_043290135.1). NCBI lineage: Eukaryota > Metazoa > Arthropoda > Arachnida > Ixodida > Ixodidae > Rhipicephalus > Rhipicephalus microplus. The sequence continues at coordinate 12,894 of NW_027464891.1, forward strand.
ACAGACCTCGAAGCACCTCATACCTATTGTATCCCCACAACGCTCTGTGCTTCATTATTGCCGCATTCCTCTTTCCTTTTGCTGCCGAGGCTTTTTCCTGTACCTCCATGTATCTATCACTCTCATTTACTCATACTCCAAGGTACTTGTATTCACTTACCCTCGGTATTTCTTGGCCTTGTATGGACACCGTCTGATCACAGGGATCATTGAATACCATCAATCCACACTTCGTTACACTGAATCCTAGTCCAAGAGCTTCACCTTCCCTTCCGCATATATTCGCCAGCTGCTGTATATCATCTCGACTGTCCGCAAATAAGACGATATCGTCCGCATAAAATAAACCTGGAAGCTTCTGCTCAATCATCATGCCGCCCTGTTTGTGTGACAGATTAAAACCAATGTTGCTACCTTCTAGCGCTTTTTCCATACTCACCATGTACAGCATGAATAACAGCGGGGACAAAGGACATCCCTGTCTCAGACCCCTTGTCACACCTGTCCCGTTTATTAGGGAGGCGATCGCCGGGCTAATTCCAAGAGCCGAAGTATCGGCCCCCAGAACCGCACCACGAAAGCGTGGACAATTTAGAAGTGGTCCTTATTGGTGCGCCAGCGGACGCCGGCTGTGGCCCAAAGAACAAGACAGAGCCGAGAGTTGAGAAACAAACAAAATTATATTCTCAATAACGGCAGATCAAAAACAATACACACGTATGCACACTCCACAATAGTTACATACAATACGTCCCCAAACAGACAATGTACTACACAGTACAATCAACCACACTTGAAACAACGGACACAGACAACAATACGCACTACAATGCAGTCGCATGCATTGAACAACCAAGACACTTAAAGACTAAAGAGATATAAAACCTATTCAGTCCAAAGTCCTTGGAACAAAAGTCTGAATGATACTCTTCCGAGAATCACTCACTCAAAGTCCAGCGTTGTTGTCGTTCCGCAGCTCTCGAAGTTCTCTTCCAGGAAACCTCGCGTCCTCAATTGGCCACTCTCCAAGCTTTAAACTTCTTCGCCGGAAATCCGTCGGCTTCACACACGCAGCTGTTGCCCGCGTCTTCGCTCGATAGCGGTAAACCCACGCTCTTGCCTGTAGCTCGAGCCGTCCCTACGGACCAAAAACTTCGCCGACTACACGGCGGAATCTCTACGCACTCTGGCGCTCACTTCCGTCTCCTCCTGTTCTGTCACTACGGGCAGAACCTTCGCCGACTCCACGGCGGAATTCCTACGCGCTCTGGCGTTAACTTCCGTCACCTCCTGTTCTGTCGTCTCGGCCGCTCGATTAAATACCTTCCGCGCCACCTTCCAGAAATTTCTGGTCATTTCGTCGGCGCGATACGCGGCGAAAGCTGGGAAGAGGGCGAGACAGTTGGAATGCCCTCTCCGGCCGGTGAGTCAACTCGGTATGGCCCCGCCCCCTTCGTTCTGGAAAAATCGCGGGCTTGCTGGGCCGCCGAAGTGGGGTGAGGAGGATCGTCTGCGAGGCCGTGCTTCTGCGGGGAGAGCGCGCGCCCGGGAGCCCTGGATGTTTGCTTTCTTTTTTTTTTCTTTCTTTTTACCTCGCGGCGTTTCTGCCGCCCGTTGTCGCAAGGATTTGGCGGCGCGCTCTTTTTTAGCGCTCGTTCTGTGACACCCCTGCTAACCTCAACGTTCTCTTTGCTACGCATTCCTTCCCACTCTATGCAAACTGTATTTTCTCGGTATATCTCCCTCAAAAGCTGTATACAGTCGTCGCCCATGCCCATTCCTTTCAATATATCCCACAAAATTTCCTTATTAACGTTGTCGTATGCCCCAGTGATGTCTAGAAAAGCCACGTACAAGGGCCTATTCTCTATTTTAGATATTTCTATACACTGAGTGAGAACAAACAGGTTATCGTCTAACCGCCTGTCGACTCTAAATCCGTTCTGAAGTTCTCCCAAAATATCGTTATGTTCGGCTCATGTTTCTATTTTCATTTTTACTGCTTGCATCGCCAACCTGTATAGTACCGATGTAATGGTTAGTGGTCTATACGAGCGAATCTTGTCCTTTTCTCCCTTGCCTTTATAGATTAAGTTCATTTTACTTTGTCGCCAACTGTCCGGTATTTGTCCGTCCTTTAAGCTTTTTTCTACTGCTTTTAACAATGCTTCTTTAGTGTTATGTCCTAGTTCGTTAATGAGGCTAACGGGAATCCCATCTAAACCCGCGGCAGTGCACTTTGGAATTTTTCCTTCGGCCTTTTTCCAGTTGAAATTATCAAGTACTAGCTCTTCCTCTGTTGCTTTCTCCGCCACACTTTTACTCACCGGGGAGATCTCCTGGACGCTCTTTTGAAACGAATCGGCTGTTACCTTTTGGATGTAACCTAGCGCTTCGTACCCTTCCAATTGATTTCCTCCTTCATCTAGAATATGTTGTTGCGTTGTGACAGACTTCCAACCTAGCGCCTTTATGTGGCTCCAAAAAATCCCAGGCGCGGCCTCCTTTTTTTCGTGTATCTCTGTCATCCAGCGTTCACTTTCACCTTTAATTTTTGCCTCTACCAATTTCTGTACATGGGATTTTTTCTCTAAATATATTTCCCATATTTTTTTGACTTCGTCCTGCGGCCGCTTCTCCTTTTTTGCCTTTCTATGCTCCCGTGATGCTTCGCGTCGCTTCTCGATCGCCTCCCGGATTTCCTTGTTCCACCAACTTTTTGGCTTCCTTTTTCCTTTCCAGCAAACAGTTTTCTTCTCTTTCCCTATCTCCTTCGTCATTAGATGTAACAGCTCACTATACTCCCAGTCCTTGCCTGGTATTTCGCCTACTTCTTCCTCGACTCTTGCGGCTATATTTATTATTTGTTTGTCATTTAAATACGAGCTGCCAGACTTTGATTCCATGCTCATATTTTCAGTTTCGTATCCCATTTGTAATGTTATTCGTTTATGATCACTACCCAAGCTGTTAATGCCTTCCTCGTCTATCCTCATTTCTGTCAGTTTGTGGTAAATTCCTTCAGTCATGAGACAATAATCAATACTTGATTGCTTGTTTCCGACTTCCCATGTGATCTGGCCGTCACATTTAGGCCCCGTGTTAACTATCTCCAGACTATGTTGCTCGCAAAGATCTAGTAATAACTTCCCATTGGTGTCTGAATATCCGTCAAGGTCATGTATGTGGGCATTCATGTCCCCTAGAAGGATGATTTCGGCCCCATTACCAAATTCCTTAATATCCGCACTCATGCAATCCACTATCTTCTGATTCTTTTCTCTGCAGTTATTCCCCGTCCACAAGTAGGCTACCCCTAGCCACGTTTCCTTTCCACCTACTGTGCCCAGAACCCAGAGGTGCTCTGAACACGTCTGTTTCACTCTAACCCATTTGGCTCCGCGGTGAATTAGCATTCCTACACCCCCACCTTTCCTTTCCGATATGGTCCTGTTACACCCTTTCCAAACATAATTTTTAATATGTGGTGGCTCTTCCGAGTCTCTAAGGTGTGTTTCTGTAACCGCATACACGCCTATCTGTTCTTTGCTTAACTGCTCCTCAATCTCTAACCATTTTGCCTTCTTTCTGCCACCCTGCATGTTTATGTAACTAATTGCAACACGCGCCTTTTTCCTTTTTCTTTTACCTTTTTTCTGGTTTTTCGCAATTCTACCTGTCAAAGCGTCCTCCTGGTTGTTTTCCCTGTTACGAGCTACCCCGGACTCCGAAGGGCCCGTGAGCCCCCCAAAAAAGCTACTGCGCGTCCCGCCAGTCGCCAGCCCACCTCGTGTCCAAGCCTCTTATCGAAATGAATCTTGTCTCTTTGGAATCCACCCCACCTGTGCACTTCCCTGTTTAAATCCACTACCTCGAAACCCTTCTCTCGACTAATTCGCCATATCTCTTTGTTTGCGTCGACAACCGCTCTTTGCAGGTTGACGTTGCGTACTGGTACTTCCGGTACTGTGCATACTACAATTTGCACCTAGGGGGACACGGTGCACATGTCATCCACCCCTTTCGCCAAGGTCGTCGCTAGTCCTGACGATTCTTTTTTCAGGACGTCATTTAACCCTCCCGCAATTACAACGAGGTTACGATTGTTAGCTTTAGCTGCGAGTTGTTCACCCGCTTGACTCATTACTGTCCCCAGCGTTTGTCCTGGGAACGTCCCTATCGCAACTCTCTTGTCGCCTTTCACCCTTTCTTTGATTGCCGCTGCGCATCGGACTAAATTTGAGTCACCGGCGATGATGACCTGTTCAGACATTCCTTCTGAAACCTGCACCAGGCTGCTGACTAGGTGACTAGCGTGAGTCACGGCTGCTGGTTTGCTCCCTCCCTCCCTCAAAACTACTTCCCGGTAGCTGGGCCCTGTGGCCAATGTATCTGCCTTTGTCATGCCTGTTTCCCTCATCTCTCCCGCACGGGGGGTCGTCGCCATAATGCTTCCGCCGTCACCTGCGTCTTCGTTCCCTTTCACGACCTTCGATAGGCCCTTCTCGGCTGCCCGGAGCCTTTCCTCCATGGCTGACGTTTTCTCTCGCTCCTTCGCCAATGAATTCTCCAGCTCTGCGATTTTCTCCATGAGCCCACTCTGGACCGCCATCATATTTTTCATTTTCTCCTCGAACTCGCACTGTCTACACTTGGCGTCATCTTCTGCTTTCTCTTCCGCACTAATTTCCACCTTCCACCCTACCCCGCACTCTGAACACTTTACGGTCTTTTTGACCATGGCTAGCTCAGTTTACCGATGCCCACGTGTTAGAAAACTGTACTAAAATACACTGGTCTAAGCCAAAAAGAACCACAATAATAAATAAATACGCTACACTTCACAGCACCTGCGCATGCACGTGGTCGGTCTACGCGCATGCCTCAGCCACGTGGTGGCTGGAGAAAAAAAGACACAGTACAAAATAAAAAAAAAAACGTACACCGTACTAGACCTAATCAAGCTTTACGCTAGCGCCTTACGTTCTCATAACGCTACATACAGAGGCAAGCTGGAAACATGCAAAAACACTTATCTGTAGCTGTCATTCCGGAGCTCTCCAAAAACACGTCCGACCTCTACCACTACTTCCGCGCTTCATCATATCATATATTCATCATATATTCCCCATCTATCAGCACCGCCATCCAGCGGACATTCCAAGGACTAAATCAGAGGCGGCACACGCACACTTTCTTACGGTTTGCGCTTCAGGTCTACTTCCCGCTTTTAAGCACCTCGAGTTCATGGTATATACTAGTTCACTGTATTCATTGCACTGCGGCCCAACGCTCGCTAAACCTTTCTAAAACCAAGGAGGTTACGCCCAGCGAGTATAACGTAGCAAACTTTTCCTGTCAGATAGGGCTTAATGTACATGCCAATGGCTGCTAATGGGAAATGAGAGACAGGGCAATAGGGCTTTTACTCTCTGAAGGCTTGCCCTTCGTATCTACTTCCCACCTTTAACCACCTCGAGTTAATTTGTGGTATATACTAGTTCATTGTATTCATGGCACTGTGGCTCAACGCTAGCTAAACCTTCCTAAAACTATGGAGGTTACACCCAGCGAGTATAACGTAGCAAAGCTTTCCTGTCAGATAGTGTTCAATGTACATGCCAATGGCTGCTAATGGGGACCGCAGCGTGCGCGTTAACTAGAAGCCGAATGCTCCTGTCTCTCATTCCCCATTAGCAGCCATTAGCATGTACATCTAGCACTATTTTTTATTGTTCAACAACGCACAGAAGAAATCTTTTACCGGCACCACCTTGGAGGTCAAAAGTTTATACCTGTTACATACTAGGGACGAACGGGTGCCGCTATAAAGAGCTTTGCCCCTAACATATGTCGTGAAGATTGAGTGTTGCTTTAGTGGTGTACATATATTGCCATGTTGTTCGAAAGTATATCATGTAGTTACTTCATATTGCATATTATACCACTATCACAATATATGTATGTACGTTTTTATTAACAGCGTTTTAAAAATATATTTTCCTTTGTGTATATTTAAAGTTTTGTCTTCATTACAATACGTTGTACTTGTTTTTGTTTTATGTTAACATTTACTGTACCCACCCTGTTACGGCCATAAAGGTCAGCCGTATTTGGAAATCAATACACCACAGCGGCTAACAAAATGACTTCAGCCGTCTTTAGAGCAAATGCTCGACAATTTATAGCACCATGAGATCAAGGAGCTTGCCAAGCAAGGTTACCGTATCTTCTGTTTTGAAAAAGTTTATTTACACTATGCACAGAAAATAATGGTTTCGTAACCCTCCAGTATTAAGGGCACATACACTTCGGCACATCTATGTACCACGACAAACATCACTACGTTGCAATTCAGTGCGATATCATGATACAAATTTACAACAATACATTAATGGCAATGAAACACTATTGGTTACTAACGAAATCATAAATATTGACTTAACAGGCGCTGCTTAGCACCATTTCGTTCTGATAAACGTGTGTTTAGAAAAAGTGGGTAACGATTAAGAGTACCGTGTATTCTACCAACGAAGAGCTAAAAGCCGTTCCATGGTCCTCGCGCTTCGTGAGGCCGCTATTGTGCCAGAGCCCACGTGTTTAGAAAAAAAATGGTGAACGATTTATAGTACTCTGTACTCTATTATAGCAGAGTACTAGGCCGTCCCGTGGGCCTCTTATACGGAAACATCTGCGTGAGAAAAACGGTGAATGTGTTTAGAAAATTTGGCAGAACCCACGTAAAGTGGGAGTCGATGATTTGCGAAGCACGAATGAGGGAGGTTGATATGTCACTTTATAATCAGCACAATGTTACGAATTGGAGGTAAATGATGCCGTACATGACTTACGTTTCATGATTATCATGTTCGAATGTATCGTTTACTTTCGTCATCTATTCACGTGACGTGATACCAAATTTAGTATATGTGGAGCTTGCCAAATGGCCGCGAGCACGCTATGGGCGCGGTATGTTGTCATCTTCTTAATTGCACGCTTGTCAGCATTATAATGTTTGCACCAGCCATACTTTTTTCATGCATTGACGTCACGTGTCGCCAAATTTGCTAAATGTTGATTGCTGCGAGCGCACCATGAAGAAACCAATATAGTCCAATATGGCGTTGACGCGCATGCTCACTGGGCACAGCGACGCTACGTTAGCAGAACGCGAACACTCTATAGTCTGACTATAGGCGCGACCAGCGTCCGTCGGCACAGCCCGACGGCCACCGGCGCCAAATGCGACATGCCGCGTTTAACGCCAATGCCTTACCCAGACAAAACTGCGTCTCTCTCTTTTCAGGACGGAGGGACGCCGGACGCGCTGAAACGCGCATGCGTCAAAGGAACGCAGCGCGGACCGGTGCCAAGCGTCGCAACGCCAGCGTAACGCGACGAAATGAACGCCGGCGAGCACGTGCACCACGTCACGTCGAAGTTTATTGGCACCTTGACTGTGGCATGTAGTCATGTTATCACATGACACGCATCTCATAACGTTTGCACCAGTCACATTTCTTCGTCATCTATTGACGTCTCGCAGTACAAAATTTGGTATATGTGAAGCTAGCCGCTTCACACGGCCGCGAGCGCATCATCAGTGTGTCATGCAGTCATGTTGCTACATGACACGCATGTCATGATTATCATGTTTGGATGTGTCTTTTACGCATGTCGTCCGTTTGCGTCGCGTAATATCGAGTTTGGTGCATGTGAAGCTAGCAAAACGGCCGCGATTGGATCATGAGCGTAGCATGTAGTCATGTTACATGACACGCATCTCATGTATATCATGTTTGCACCAGTATCATACTTTTGTCATCCATTCACGTCCCGTAATACCAAATTTGTTATAAGGGAAGCTAGCGAAACGACCGCGAGCGCATCACGAGCGTGGCATGTAGTCATATTGTTACACGACATACATGTCATGATTTTCATGTTAGGGTCGGTCACTTGTGTTCGTCATGGAATCATGTCATACAAGTTTTTCAACATGCCATGTGAACGAAACCACCGCTAGAGCTGCAAGACCATGAAATGTAAATCATGACATTCATGACATACATATCGTGACTTTCATCTTATGACTAGACAAATATGTACTTCATACAGTCAGTTATGGCATACCATGTTTGGTACTGATACCATCATCGAAACGACCAGGAGAGCTAAAAGTCATAGGTGGCTAGATAGATAGATAGATAGATAGATAGATAGATAGATAGATAGATAGATAGATAGATAGATACGCTCAAAGTCGTCGAATTTCGCCAAGAAATGCTTCGCACTTGAAAGTGGTTAACGATTAAGAGCACTCAGTACTCTACGATGGGAGAGCTTAAAGCCGTCCCCAAAGCGAAATCTGCAAAAAACTTACATCCACTTCAGTGACGGAAATTGTGTTGAGAAAAGGTGGTTAATGATTAAGAGTACTGGGTACTCTACTATTGGAGAGCTGAAAGCCATCCCGTTCAAAAATGCGCAATTGTGCTTAGAAAAAGTGGTTCACGATTTAGAGTTCTCGGTACCCTACTATGGGAGAGCTGAAAGCCGTCCCTTGGGAACGGGGTGCATTAGGCCTATTCTGCAATTGTATACCGACAGGCATAAGACTTACTCAATGTAACCAAATCTGCGTACGTTATACAAAATATATCTACGTCTACAGCCAACTTCGTTTCTCTGGGTTTTGCTTCAAATCATTGGAAATTTCGTTCTCGTTTGTTTGTGCTTTTCAATTACACAACAAAGCGTTTCTAAGAATTTCGTGCTTGCTTTCTATCATATATGCAAGCATTCCAAAGTAAGATGGACTTACAGGTTGAAACGATTCCTGTCGATATTTTCATGCAGGCTGTCACTTTTTAAAGGTCGGTGTTAATCTAGAGATGTGTGAGTCTCGCTTGCTTTGGCCGTATCGATTTATTAAAACAGGAAAATGGAAAAGAAATTTTAAGCTCACAACTGTCTGCACCGAATTGCGGCACCTCATTAGTAGTTCACAAGGAAAGGGATAAGCAGGAATTGAAAGAGATATAGAGAGAGCAGCAAAGCTATATAAAGGAAAATGGCGCCTGCATCTTCCCATGCAGAGAATTCTTGTAAATGTGCCGCAGATTGAAGGGCTTATCGTGTGAATGTTGCGCGAAGAGTGTGGTGTGGGAATTCTGTTTTGTTATTTCGTCTTTATTATTCTTATCCCTTGAATGAAGTGAAGCGTTGCCTTCAACGAGTGGTGGGACGCCGATGTTCGATCCAGTACGTAAATATACGGGGTGGCCAGTTAACGGCTTTGCAGCTCGAGCAGTTGGTTTTTACCAGCAGACGCTGCCTGCGTCGGCCTCGCAAGGCGCGAGATGGTTTGAGAATGCTTAATTGTTATTTCGACGGGGTAGTGGAGTGCAGATAGGAGAGAGAGCGTACGACAAGAGAAGGAGCACGGCGAAGCACTGCACCTACCATCTTGTACTCAGTCGCGCCAAATGCTCCGCTGGCTAGAGGTGAGGATATACGCGCGCGCCAACAGTTGTTTCTATGAGAGAGAAAGTGAGAGCGGAGAGATAACACTACAGTGAACTTGAAAGGGTGAAATAGATAAGGGTAGTGGTACGACGGCGGTCCTCCCAGAGAGGCCGTATTTTCACGGAAACCACTAGGCGGCGCTGTGGCGCCTTTTACCTGAATAGCGCTGCATTGAGCGCTTGTTTGCCGCACTTTCCCGTGCGGCAAACAGGCGAACGGTAATGCTAGACTCTTTATTGCAAAAATTGTACACTGAATCAACAAAAAAGAGAATAAATAGTTTGATCTTGGAAGCTCCAAGACGTGTGATTGTAGGCACAAGTCTGTCAGTGAGAAAGTTTTTTTGGAACTGCGCGTGGCTACTCATACAGAACTGGTGCGGTCCTGCACAGCCGATGCCGTTGACGGAAAAAAAAGAGACAGTGACAGATAAACAATTGAAAAAAATTGATAAACCATTTTAGTTAACGCAAAGACACTCTACCACAACTATATGTGCGAACACAAACACATGCTTCTAGGTTGTTCAGCTGAGCTTTTATTTTTGCTCTATGTTCAAGCGCAGTTGCGTGAAGAGAGAGAGAGAATAAACGTCTATTAATAACAAATGCACACTGATCCTTCTTTGGGTGGGGCCCTCAGTCCAGGGCTCCATTGCCTTGCGTGACCCTGCGAGCCCACTGGACCAGCTGCTGCTGTTCCTGCCGGCGTAAGCTTAGCAGTGCAGACTCCAAAGAGGAAAGGGTGGGATTGGGAATGGGATGAAACCTTGTGGGACAGAGCATTTCCACGTGGAGTGGTACACCGTCGGTACGGATCCACAAAAGGGGCAGTAGGAGGGGTAGAGAGTCGGATGAAAGCGATTTAGCATATAAAGGCAAGGAAATGAATTTGTCTGTAGTTGCCGCCAAGCGACAGCATCTGTTCTGTTAAAAGAAGGATGACGGGGAGGATACGTATAACGGCTCTGTCGATAGAACTCCAGGGTAGCGTTGTAGTTTAGTGGTTCTGTCGATGCTTCGTCCAGATTGGACAGCTCTTCCAATGAAACTCGGCCGGTCAGCTCTCAGGTAACCGCATGAACGCGTTTATTACCACGGAGAGAGGCGTGTCCAGGAGTCAAGACGATACGCACAGGACGTAATGCGGACGGTGATATAGAAGAGAGGATATTGTGTGTATGTGCAGCCACAAGTCCTTGAGCGAAAGCATGGCAAGCAGCTTGTGAATATGTTACAATAGTGACAGGGGAGTCATGTGACAGTGTCGTAGCATGAACAATTACCAGAGCGAGAGCTCTCTCCTCTGCCAGACCACTGTCTGTAGTGCGAAGTGTGGCAGACGCCACAAGGGCGTGTGTGTCATCTGTCAAGGCTAAACACATGGCTGACTTCTCTGGGTAGCGTGATGCATCAGTGTAAAGTACTTGTAAGTCTGAGGTACCGTCACCAAAGACGCGTGTCATAGCCTGAACTCGGGCACGTTGACGACCGGCGTGGCGAGAGGGATTAATATTGCGTGGAATCAGAGGCACTTGGATGAGTGCGCGGACAGTAGAAGCAAGTTTATGTCACGGTACTTGTGCGGGTTTTTTGGGAATCGGTTAGCCAAGACGAGACAGGATGGCGCAGCCCTGACGGGTCTGCCTCAGCCGTTGGAGCTGACTGTTATGCTGTGCCTCGATGAGTTCGATTAGGGTGTTGTGGATTCCTAATTGAAGGAGGCGTTGTGTAGATGTGTGTGGAGGCAAGCCGAGAGCCGCCTTCACAGCTGTCCATAGAAGGATGTCCATCTTTTTGATTTGAGCTAGCGTGAGATTGTGAAAGGGAAGATGATAGGTGAGCCGACTAACTATGAGTGCTTGTACTAAGTGGAGGACATCCTTCTCACAGAGGCCTCTCCTGCGATTGGTGATGCGTTGGATCATGTGTGTAATTTGAGTTATCTGCTGAGCCAGAAGGTGTGAGTGTGCAAGGCCTTGCCGTCGGACTGAAAGTAGAGGCCTAAAATGCGAATTCGTGGTACCAGAGAGATAGAACAGCCATCAAGAAACAGCAAAATGTCAGGAGAATCAGCGGTTTTGCGGCGCCGCTTGTATACCAATAACAGCTCCGACTTATCCACTGAGCACGTAAGGCTGCCGGCAGCAGCATAGTGTTGTATTACAGACAAAGCTTCCTGTAGGGCGTCCTGAATGGTTCCGTCTGATCCTTTGGTTGCCCAAATTGTAATGTCATCTGCATAGGTGGCATTCTGGATGTTGGAAACCTTTCGTAAGAGGGAAGGGAGTTCAGTCGTAGCCACGTTGAACAAATTGGGCGAGAGAACCGAGCCCTGTGGTGTTCCTCTGCCTGCGAGACGAATGACGTCCGAATGGAGGTCTCCAATCCCAATAGTGGCCGTGTGGTCAGAAAGAAAGGACCTGACGTAATTGTATATACGTGAGTCACACTGAGATGAAGCGAGATTCTCAACAATAAGGCCATGGGAGACGTCAAAAGCACACTTCAGATCCAGGGCCAGAATAGCTCAGACCCGGTTTGAAGTGGGGCTATCCAACACGTCCTCCTTAAGCTGTTATAATATGTCCTGTGTAGAGATACTAGGACGATAGCCAAATAGTGTATCAGGAAAAAAGTGATTGTCTTCGAGAAATGCTTGTAGCCGAGAGAGGACAACGCGTTCAAAGAGTTTAGCTACACATGAAGTTCAGAGGCGGCCGCATACTCCGCGCAACTTTCCGATGCTAACTGGGCAGACACCTGTTGGAAGGCTGCAAACCAGAGGAGCTCTAAGAGTGCGTGGCGACTCTTTAGAAGCCTTCTCGATCCCTCCACCACCAGCGGAGAAACGCAATGCCAGCTCCACCGTGTTCTGCATGCATTTCAGGGCACTACGGATGAACTCGCGCGAGAACTTTGTGACCGCTACATCTGCCGCACAATTGATCCCGCAGGCCCAGCATATACGTATTCCGGCGCCCCTAACACCGACCTCGACGCCCCATACGCGCTTTCTGATTTACGATTTGCACTCACGAAAATGCGACGGGGCACGGCCCCTGGACGCGACGGAATCACAGTATCGCTCCTGGCTAATCTTCACGACCAAGCACACCTCTCGCTACTCCAGCTTATAAATTCGATATGGAACGGTTCTCCGCTTCCAACGGAATGGACCACATCGGTCGTGACATTCATTCCCAAATCGGCAAAGTCCGTTAGTATTGAGGCACTGAGACCCATCTCACTTACGTCTTGCGCAGGCAAACTCATGGAAACCGTGGTTCGCTAACGCATTTCCGCCTACTTGGAGGCCAGGAGCACCTTTGCCGACACGATGTTTGGCTTTCGCCCGCATCTGTCGGCGCAGGACGTCCTGCTCCAGCTTCAACACGATATCATAGAGCCGACTACTATGCGTCATAACGATAAAGCCTTGCTCGCTCTCGATCTCCGCGGGGCGTTCGACAACGTCAAACACAGCACTATACTCACTAACCTGTCTACCACAAACTGCGGGCAGAAGACTTTCAACTACATTCGCGCCTTTCTATCACATCGCGCCGCCTTCATTCGCCTTAATTCTACCGAACACGGCCCGTACTTATTAGGCACGCGGGGTACACCTCAAGGGGCAGTCCTGTCTCCTCTGCTTTTTAACCTGGCGATGATGAACCTCCCCTCTCTTCTAAGCGAGGTCGAGGGAATACAACACGCACTATATGCGGACGATATCACAATCTGGACCAACACCGGCTCCTTAGCGCAAATCGAAGAACGCCTGCAAAATGCTGCCCTTCTGGTGGACACCTACGCAGGTTCATGCGGCCTGGAGTGCTCTCCAGCTAAATCGCCTCTTCTTTCAGTCTCTCCGCTACCGCCGCCTCAAATTTTTCTTCCGTCCGGGCCCGTCCCGTCAGTGCAAAATATTCGGGTTCTTGGCCTTCACCTCACATCGTCCTTGGATTCAAAGAGCACAATAGCAGGCCTCAGACGCACCAGCGAACAGGTGAGCCGCATGATACGGCGAGTTTCTACCAAGCGCGGCGGCCTCCGCGGGTCTCAGTCCCTCCGATTGGCCCACGCGTTTGTGACCAGTCGCGTCCTCTACACCTTGCCTTACCTTCACCTGCGTCGTCAACACGAGCACCAGCTGGACGTCTTTTTTCGTTCAGTATACAAACGCGCTCTGGACCTACCTATTGCAACTTCCAACAGCTGATTCACGGCTCTGGTGGTACACAACACCTTTGCAGAGATGCGCGAAGCTCATCGCGTTAACCAAATCAATCGACTGTCGCAGACGCCTTCAGGGCGCCGTCTTCTACACAGACTTGGCCTTAACCCGATATCTGACCAAGACCCTCTGCAGGCGGTACCAGAGCTCTGGCGTCAAAAGCTATGGGTGGAACCTCTACCCCGTAATATGAACCCTGACCTCCATCCTGGCCGTAGACTAGCACGCGCCGTGGCCCTTCATACGCGACACTCCGATCGTCCTGGTGTTTTCTACGTGGACGTCTCGGGTCCCTCCCCCTCGGGTCACTTCACGGCTGCCGTGATTACAGAGGGCAAACACGTAGATGGCCTCTCCTTTCGAGCAGACACAGTAACGCACGCTGAAGAGGTTGCCATAGCTTTGGCCGCCTCTCACCCTGCCTCACGCACCATCCTGACGGACTCGCGCTCGGCCTGTTCTCAGTACCTTCAGGGTACCATTGCTCCGCTGGCGGCTAGCCTACTACAGGCAGCCTCTTTGCGCTGTAACCCTCATCCCAGTCGTATAGTGTGGACCCCAGGCCACTCGGGCCTGCCTGGCATCGAGGCGGCAAATGCCGCTGCCCGCGCTTCTCCTGTCCGGGCCGTTGCCCCTCCATGTCCCGAGACGGAATCTGGCAATACCAACCTGACGCGCTTTCGCGAAATTTGGGCTTATTACCGGGCATCGCGCCGCCTCTACCCGAACCCCGCACGCGGTTTGGAGAAAGCGGACGAACGACTGCTACGCCGCCTGCAGACGAACACCTTTATCAGTCCGGCGGTCGCCAGGCACTTTTTGCCGGAAATCAATGGCACCTGCTGGACCTGTCATGTGCTCGCCGACGCATATCACGTCATAGCATCGTGCCCAGTTAATCCCGTCCCTTTCTCATCCCCTTTTCCTATCCCAACTAGAGAGGCTTGGGAGGAGCACCTGCTCGGCTGCTCTACCTTGGCTGCACAACGCTCCTTGGTGGAGCGCGCACGGGCAGCTTCCAGCTCCACTGGCGTCCCGGAATAGGGTCTTGCCACTCTAGCACGCCGATGGGCCACGTCGGCACTCTCTAGTAAACTTTTTCTGAAATAAATGTTTTTTACCACCACCACCACATGAAGTTAAGGATATAGGGCGAAGATTTTGGAGGGATAGCGGCTTGCCAGGCTTTCGAATAAGTATGATTTCTGCGTGTCGCCACTCCTGTGGTAGTGTGCCATTGTTCCAATGTTCGTTGTAAAAAGCGGTGAAATATTCGATAGACTGGTCATCTAAATTACGCAGAAGGGTGTACGTAATCCCGTCTGTACCGGGTGCTGTGTTACGCTTAATGCTTTGCAAAGCTGCCCAAACGTCTGCTCCTGTAATGTCCTCATCTAGAGGCGTATCGTGTACGTGTGGATAATCACGGTAGGTGGGACGGGGGCCCGTAGATACACGGTACTGCTTTAAGGTGTGCAGCAGAGTGGTATCGGCGAGCCCCGATTTGTGGAGAATGGTGCGGATTGCGTTAGCAGTGTGTGAGTTTTTCTGCGTAGGATTTAAAAGAGCACAGAGTATGCGCCACGTTCGAGGTGTACTTAGTGAGCCGTTGAGTCGATCACAGAAGTTATGCCAATTGTTGCTAGTGAGGATGTTCGCATAGTCATGTGCCTCAGTAGTTTGTTGGGCGATTCGGAGACGAAGTTTTCGG
Source organism: Rhipicephalus microplus (assembly GCF_043290135.1). Classification (NCBI taxonomy): domain Eukaryota; kingdom Metazoa; phylum Arthropoda; class Arachnida; order Ixodida; family Ixodidae; genus Rhipicephalus; species Rhipicephalus microplus. The sequence continues at coordinate 28,372 of NW_027464891.1, forward strand.
TTATGTTTCTGTCACCGCCACCGCCATGTCAAGCCTCTGTGGGCATCCCAGAGATGCAGCAGATGCCGTTCCAGATCAGGCGTTTCTGTCGTCGCAGCGAAGAGTTTGGTAGCTGTTTGAAAATCGTACTGAAGTTGTAATATCCAAGCCTCTAGGGAAGGAGAGTCCTGATGGGTAGTTCTTCGATTACGCCTAAATGCATACCAATTTGTTAGTTTTATGATGCGCTCTGGGGACGCGTGGCTGCTACTTGGAGCTCTGTATTTAGTATAGGGTGATAACTGCCTAGATAGATTCACCATGAGGTTGCACCAGGAATGGTGACTAACCACCTTGACTATCGTTAGGTCGGGGCATGTGTCCCTGCTCACACTATTACCTAGGCGAGTGGGTTTATCAGGTTCTGTCAGCAGGTCATGCGATCTAGTGGCTAAGGTACTCGGCTGCTGACCCGCAGGGCGCGGGTTCGAATCCCGGCTGCGGCGGCTACATTTCCGATGGAGGCAGAAATGTTGTAGGCCCGTGTGCTCAGATTTGGGTGCACGTTAAAGAACCCCAGGTGGTCTAAATTTCCGGAGCCCTCCACTACGGCGTCTCTCATAATCATATAGTGGTTTTGGGACGTTAAACCCCACATATCAATCAATCAGCAGGTCATGCGATGAATCGCGAGAACCTGTGCGAGTCGTCGGCCTTAGGAGTTTTTGTTGCGTAGCCCCAAGCCGGATGGGGGGCATTGAAATCTCCTACAATAACTATGTGTTTACCCAACTTGAATAGTTGTGCAAATAGATGACCGAAGTCATCGTTCCTGGCGTAAGGTGCACTGTAAACGTTAAGCACGTACAGGCTGCTACTTGAACGAGAGCACGGGACAAATTCGAGAAGTACGTGTGAAATGGAGGTGCTTTGAAGGGTGTGTTCTATGACAGTGACATGCTTATAAACTAATGTAGCTGTGCGATGTGGTGTACTGTTCGTTACGTCCGTGTATGTGGTGTAACCTGGAAGCGTAGGGGTACATTGTACTTCTGGTAGCACCGCTGTGTCGCAATAAATTGCGTTAGAGCTCCGCGTTTCCTACGATACCCCCTACAATTCTACTACCACACACGTAGGAGTTGAGGGGTGTGACGCGTTGACCTACGGTTTCTCGCCATGATCATGCAATAGCGGGGCCACGGTAGTACACGGAGGCATTTCAGACTGTGCTAAATCTTGATGGAGGGTGGTGGGAAACGGGACTGCAGCAGCTGCGGCTGTTGGTGCGGTTTTTCGGGACGGTGATAGAAAACGGGAGGGGTGTATGTAAGGATGCGGTCACTGTGTTTCACGTGTCGGAGACGTGACGCGTTTTGGTGAAGATGGCGCAATATTTAGTTGGTCAAAGTGCAGCCGATATCTGCTATTTAACATCTGTTAAAATCTGCTTGACAGCAGGTTGCAGGGCCTGCTGGATCAATTGTTGGAGTGGAGCTGTTAGTTCAGCCATAATGCTATCCTTCATTTTCTGCATTTCTACCTGCATCATAGCTGAGAATTTGTTCCTTAAAGAAGTAGCCATTTCGTTCAACGCCTCTCGTGTGCAATAGTCGGATTGTGCCATATTTGACGGCATGTCAGGGTGAAGCTGAGTGTCTACTGACATGAATTGTGGTAGCCTAGGTGGCCATGGTTGTGGTGTTCTTTGCTGCGTTGATGTTTGTGTGAGGGAGTGGGACTGGTGGGCAGAGGAAGGGAGAGGAGGGAACTGCCCTGCCCAGCTTACCGTTTATGCTTTCTTGTGGGAACAGCTTTGTTGGCCATGAAGATGCGTTGTCCCGTCCGTGTGAAAGCCTTGAGATCCCTGCTGGCCAGCGAAACCGCTCCGCGATGACGATTTTCTTCGCTTGGGCCCCGACTTATCCCTGGAATGGCTCCTTCACCTGGCTGCACTCCCGGACGCACTGCTCTGCCGTCCAGGGCTTGGAGATGGTGACTGGGCCTTCCTGGTGGGAGTAGCTGACTCGGGTGGTTTGCGTCGGTTGACTGGTGGCAAAAACAGCTTTGGGCATGGTTTGGCAGCCGTTGGATGGTCGCCACCGCAAAGCATGCAAGAAGGGCGGCACTCGTGGTTGTTAGGTGATAGTGAATCCCCGCATACTCGACATATCGGTATGTCAGGAGGCTCTGAGCACACATCCTCGCAGTGTCCTGTTTTGTTGCACTTTCTACAGTGGGGAATAGTCCGTTTGTAGAGGTCGCAGCAAGGAGCCTGTCCGTACGCGTTGACGAAGAAAGGGACTCGCTTGCCACAAAATCTGAGCACCATTGCTCCGGAGTTGCCGAGGCATCTGCACCTAAGGACCTCGTAGCCCGGTACTTCAACTTATGTCAGGAAGTCGTCTGGTGTGATTTCATGGCCTCTTCCGTTGACCACACCTTTGCATGAATTATAAGGCGCAATACCATAAGAGGTGACGTCGTAGGTTACTGCGTGCACTGTAACTTTGGTGATTTGTCCAAGTGCATTGGCGATGTGTTCAGATCAGGCTTCTCACTGCGCATATTTGCTGCATGAGCTGCGGCGAGAAGTAACGTCTTGGGGCTAACCTTGCTCCGATTTAATTCACCATGAGGACGGATTGCTAGCTTGTAGTCCTCCGCAGGGAGCGGTGGCAGTCTTGGTAAACGCGTCTTAGGCCGGCTCTGGCGTAGAGCGGGCTCAGACGGCGTGGTGGGCAGCTGTTCAGTCGGTACGGTATGGGGTTGCAGTTGTCGGCGTTTGTTCGCTCCCTTGGTAACAGTGATCCGTGTATGTGCATTGTGCTCATTGCTCGCCTGCGTATCGGCGTCTTGACTGGTCTGCGTATCTATCGTGTGGTCCATGAAGCGAGAAGGCAATGAGTGCTTCTCGTCGGCTGCGACGCTGCCAGAGACGCTCGCCATTCGCTGTAGGGCGAGGCGGCGTTCTGTCCAAGCCGCGTCTCCGGCTTGTTAGGGTTAGCGAGGTGGAGCTCTTCAAGAACTTTCGAAAGCGTTAAGACGTTTAAAAGCGCACTCACAGGTTGATGTCCGGTATAGGCTTGACAGTGGAGATGCTAGGAAGAAGTTCCTATCATTGCAACAGGTCGCCAGGAAGAAATTCTTCTTGAAAACGAACCTGAGCCGGAGCCGATGTGATTCGCGTCCGTCGCATGCTCTCGACCTTGACACCCCAGTTGCATGAAGAGATAGACGAAATGATTTTCATGTTTTTCTCTCTCTTGTGAGTGTCGCATAGAATAACCATCGGAGCAGAGCAAGTTGTTCTTCACTAGAGCCACAATCATACGAATGCTGTTCATGTTTGACATGTCGGGTTTAACGTCCCAAAACCACTATATGATTATGAGAGACGCTGTAGTGGAGGGCTCTGGAAATTTTGACCACCTGGGGTTCTTTAACGTGCACCCAAATCTGAGCACACGGCCCTACAACATTTCCGCCTCCATCGGAAATGCAGCCGCCGCAGCCGGGATTCGAACCCGCGACCTGCGGGTCAGCAGCCGAGTACCTTAGCCACTAGACCACCACGGCGGGGCAATGGTGTTCCTGTGCAGCTCCAAGACAATGAAGCGCATCGATGCACATAACTTAGGACTGCGCAGAGACGCTCATCAAAGTATTCTGAAAGTACAAATATAAAAATTCACGTTCTGGAAGCCTAATACTACAAGTACTGAAGAATGCTTATAGAAAAGATAACGGGATATCACAAAGATAGTTTTGCGAAAAAATTAAAAAAAGTATCCCAGAATGCACTTCCAGGAACACATATACAGTCTTTCGTGTCCTTCTTGTCTTTGTGTCGTCGTTTTGTTCTCGCGCTATAACTATTGTCATGCCAAGCTGCAGCCGAGAGTGAAGAAGCGCGCATAATACGTTGGTACCGTTCAACGAGCTCTTCTTGCCATGCCCACATTACAGTGGAAGAACTGGGATCTCGATTGGCAATGCGTATCTTCTGGATTAACAATGACGCATCTTTCGACATACGGGTGCAAAGTCCTCTGCCCGATGCACTGCAATGATGGCGCCACTGTTCTCTGAGGCGATTCCAATTAGCTACATCCGCCCCAATGAGCGATGCGCGTAACGCTCGGGATAATTTCTACTTAGCCTGAGAGTCCTGGAGGACGCGGCAATCGAGACGCCATGGTCTGTCCATTGTTGGCGTCGCCGCTGGCAGGCAGAGAGAGAACATAACCGGCCGATGGTCGCTAATGTACACTGGTGTCGATGGCAATGACATTACCCCAGTGTCTTGAACGTAATGAGACTGAGGGATGCATACACGCGAAAATTTGGCTGCTTGACGCTGCTCGACGCCAAGTACAGGCATAATTACTGCCATGCACACTTTGATGAATGTCACCCAATGCCAATTGCTGCACTAGACGTTCGACTTCTCTGGCATTCCAGTTTGACCGGGCGCGACCAGGACCTCCAACATCTGCGTGTGAGTCTAAGACACAATTGAAATCCCCCAAAAATTCCACATGTTGGGAATTCAAAAGGAACGCATCAAGAGATTGGAAGAACGCGTTTGAGTTCACGCGTGCCGCTGGGGCATACACGGCAACCAATCTTATTCTTAACGAAAAAAAAAATGCCGCCATATCCACGATGTGAATGATGATGAGTGGGCGAAGCTCCGGAGGTAAACCTGGTAAACCATGAATCCTCCGTACTTTTTGCCCACTCGATTTTATTGTAACGCTCCCCCTAGCGTACGTCGCCGCACTATATCGAACGATGACACGCGCCATATGTGGCATCATTCATATTTTATAACACCTCGCATCTTTCATAATCAACTACACGTACCGCCGTCTAGTTTATGACATCTTGCATCTTTTGGACGGACGGACGGACGGACGAACGGACGGATAGATGGATGGATGGATGGATGGATGGATGAATGGATGGACGGATGGACGGATGGACGGATGGATATGGCTGTACCCTTTAGATCGGGCGGTGGCTAGCGTAATACTTAGAACTGAACGAGAGGTGGCTACATACAGGGGACGCACAGCCCACGCCTTAAGGAGCTTCGCTCCTAAAAAAGGTGCAGTCGAACGCCAGCACGCGTCCGAAGGCATCGAAGGAAATATGGTGGTCACGTAAAAGACATTGGTTAAAAATAATGACTCCGACGCCAGTCGAACGCGTGCTGGCGTACGAAAAGAAACAATCAATAGTGAACGCGCGCTTAAAAGCGAGTACATCAGAAAGCTTGAAAACATTTGTTTCTTGCACGAACACCAAATCACAGTGCACTGAACGCGCAAAAGCCATTACCTCAGCCTGTTTTTGTGGATTGCGGAAACCTTGAACGTTAAAAGTAATAACTTCTAGAGTAAGAGCCATGGGGAAAATGAAAACATAGTATAGGATTACGCAAATGCAGGGGTAGCTTTATCAGGTGCGGGAGCCGGTCCCCGCAAGTGGCTGAGTCATTTTTTCCGGCCAGGCGATCTACCGTAGGCTCGGGGCTTCCGGGATCGCGTCGAAGTCCGCAGGGGACTTCTGTCTCTGGTGGGGGCTTCTTAGTCACGAGTTCTTAGTCCGGTTGCGTTTGGAGTCCGGGTTTTTGAGTGAGGATGGTACAAAGACATCTTCACTGTCCTGGCTTATGTCACTGGGGCTGATGTCTTCGTCAATTTGTAGGGACGCCTCGCTCGTGGTGCTGTTGGAGCCCTCGTAGATGCAGGCGTCGTTGTCTTGAGATGTAGACTCCTCGATGACACCTGAACTTGTTGTCGACAGAGCAGCAACGCGAGGAGCGTCAGATGCAATATTTCCATCCGAGATGCCGTCCTCACGAGGGGGGGGGGGCGCCGGCGTCGATCGACGGGAGCGGTCGCATACCACGTCGGCTCTGTGAAATATCGCAATTATTTGCAACACATCAAGTCGTTCTCCTGCAAGCCTTCTAGCACCGTCTCCAAGAACGTCAGCCGCAACCGAAGACATCACGTCTTGTCAAAGTGCGCCGTCTTCTGACCCTTTTTTGGTCACTTGAAGGTTTCGCCAAACCACCACGGAGTTAAGCCTAACCACAGTAGGGGCCGCGCTGGCCCTGCCCAGGGTTTCCCCGGTAATGGCGACTCCAAATCAAGTCACCGGCTACGATCCGGAGTCCCTACAGATAATACAGATGGATACCGCTCAAACCGAGACTCTCCACCAATCGAGAAAGAGTACCTCAAGGATATGCTGCGCGTCTGGCGCGGAAGGAAGAACACAGCAGTGGCGTCGAGAGACGCCAGGGCTCCTGCAGCCAAACAACAAGCAGCGTCTCGCCCTCAGCAAGCACAGGGCAAGAACGCGCCGAGCGTCGCCTCGCAGCGCGACAAGCACCTCGAGTGGCGGCCGAAGAACACGCCGCGCATCGAAGAAGACGACATCATAGTGGTGCTGAAACCACGTGAGACGCTCGACCTGAAGGCCACGTTTGGTCCTGGACAAGCCGGCGCTGCAGTCCGCAGCATTCTCGGAGCCGCCGCAAGTGTGGGACTTGCGGTGTGGCCCCTCTGCGATCAAAATGTACTTGTGTGCACACTCAAATCAGTGGACGCCGCCGAGAGACTCCTCCGGGACATTAAGCTGCCAGTCGGGGGCCGCCAGCTAACATTCCGGGGACATCCCAAACTCTCCGGTGAGTTCTGTCGGGGCGTCGTGCATGTCTCTCAAGACGAAACGTCCGAAACTGTGAAAAGAAAGCTCAGTGCTGAGCCAAATATGCTGTCTGTGCGCAAGCTTGGGGACACCCCGGTTGCGGTGATCACCTTCGCGGGGACCAAGGTGCCACGGACGGTGTTTTACAACTGCGAGCGGCTCCCTGTTCGCTTGTATAAGAAGACGATGCCTTTATGCCCACTTTGTGGCACACTGGGCCATAGAGCAGATACTTGCCCGCGCCCGCAGCCCGGCCGCTGCACAAGCTGCGGCGTTCAGGTTCCTACTGCTACTCCTGACGGCCTTACTGAACACCAGTGCATTCCGAGCTGCCTCCTCTGCGGCGGTGGCCACAAGACTGGAGCTCCCGGTTGTGCTGGACGGTTCCGGCAGCCGATCAAGTCGGGATCCCCACGCGGATCGAAGCCGAGGACAACGGGGGGGGAAGGGGGGGAACAGACAGGCTCCGACTCCCAAGACTGGCCCCAAGAAAGCACCCACCGCCAAGTCGAATAAGCCAGAACTCAAGAAGACCAACACCGGGCACTCCACCAATGTAAAGTCTGGGACCCCGTCGGAGCCTCCTGTCTTCGTCAAGGACTTCCCACCCTTGACACCCGTCCAAGCACAGGTGAGCTGTTGGGGTGGGGCAGTCTCCGGACCTTCCTCTTCTCCCTCCCCTACCGAAATCGCCCTGCAGCAGCAGATAGGGGAGCTCAGGCGCCAGAACCAAATTCTTGCGCGCAAAATTCAGGAATTAGAAGCCAAGCAGGTTGGGTCATCCGAGCCAGTGCAGGAAGCCGAGGCCGAGGACAGGGATGACGGCTCTTCCGTCACATCCCACCTCACTAGCGTCTCGCGGCAGGACGCGGACACGGTAGTTGGACCAGCTTCCATTACCGGATCCATCGGTCGCATCGAGTCCCTAGAGCATAAAACCAAGCAATTGGAGGCGAGCGTGGCAGCCCTCCCCACTCAAGTCATGTCGGCAGTCCGCGAGTCCTTTCAGGACATGTTCACGGCAGCCTTAACGCAAGCACTTCCCGAAATTGTGGTACAGGTCTCTAACTCAGTCCTTAAAGCCGTGCAGCCCTGGGTTATCGCCCAAATTAAAAACACCACTCAGAGTGACTCCCCGCAGGTTAAACGCAAGCCGGCCTCCCGTCAGGCAGCAGAAGAAGGCTTTTCGGGGCCGGCTCCAGGTCCGGACTGGTCCTCTGCACCGTAAATAAATACTAAAAGATGGCTAGGCGATCTAATAAACAAGCTAAATATCTACAAAAATTTGAGATTATACAATGGAACTGCAGGGGTTTTAGAGCCTGGAAAAAACGGTCGCACTTCCAGCTCTACTTGCAGCCCCTCGGAAACATGCCCGCCTTGCTTGCTTTGCAGGAGCCCGGTTAGGACGTTAAATTCTCTGGCTATAGCACTTTCCAGGGGGGGCCCTCGTCATGCATCTTGGTGAACAAGGCATATACCGCGATTCAGGTCGATTTAAATCTAAGTACTGAACAAGAATATACAAAGGTCAGAGTAATGCCTCTCAGACGTCGCGACCAGTCAATACACATCCTAAAAATATGCAGTCCCCCGCATAAGCCCCACGTAACTTTTAGCGAAATCTTCCTCCGGGCGATCAAGTTGGCAGACACGGACCCCTTAGTGATCGTGGGAGACTTCAATGCTCCCAGCCTTCACTGGGGCTATCACTACGAGAAGGCCAGAGGACGTAAGCTGGCGGAGCTTATCTCCACCCTTCGCCTCACGCTGCTCACGGATCCGGCGTACCCCACTCGAGTGGGGAACTCGGTCACCCGTGACACGTGTCCGGACCTCTCTCTCGTAAAAAATGCTAATGATGCTACCTGGGAGAACTTGGGCGATTCTCTAGGCAGTAATCACTGTATTCTCCGGGTCACACTTCTGGAAAAGTCAGCTCATAAAAAATGCGGTCAAGCCAAGTAGACCGATTGGACCCAATTTCGCAATCAGACTATCCCTCCCGTACTATTTTCTGGAGGCTATGCAGAATGGGCTCAACACGTAAACAACATTCAGGGAAGACTTACTATTACCCTCCAAACCAATGAAGAAATCCCCGCAGTTGACACTCACCTCCTACACTTGTGGGAGGCGCGCCGAAGCTTAAGAAAACGTTGGAAAAAGCAGAAGACTAATCGCAAATTACGTATCCGCATAGCCCAACTCACGGAACAGGCTGCAGCGTATGCTGCCCAACTCTCAGATTCAAATTGAATAGCCCGCTGCGACGCCGCAGCACGCCAAATGAGCTCGAAGGGGACATGGCGTCTCTTTCGCAGTCTCATAGACCCCTTTCAAACTAGAGGGGAGGCGCAGAAGCAGCTCCGGCGAGCTCTGCAAGGGTACCAAGGCACTCCGGCACAGCTTGCGGATGCTGTGTGTGATAGGTATCTCAACAGAGGCCCAGGCTGAGCCGGCGTACACGTACTCTGGTAAGCCTAACCACCAACTCGATGCCCGTTTTGAGTTGCATGACCTTAAAGCGGCTTTAGCTAAAATTCGCACGGGTACGGCTCCGGGGCTGGACCGCATAACGGTAAAGCTATTGGCAAACCTCCCTGACACAGCCTACCTCCATTTATTGGAATACATGAACGAGATCCGGGACGGCCGTGCGCTCCCTTCCGAATGGAAAACGTCACTTGTGACTTTTATTCCCAAAGCAGGCAAGTCCGTGAATACGGAAAATCTGAGGCCCATATCACTGACTTCGCGCGCGAGCAAGCTTATGGAGGCGAATGTACGGGATCGCCTCTCCCCATACCTTGAGGGCAAGGGCTTCTTTGCAGACACCATGTTTGGGTTTCGCCCACAGATGTCTGCACAAGACGTCCTTCTCCAGCTCCATAGCGCCGTCATACAGCCCATAACTATGCAACACAATGATAAAGCCATCCTCGCCCTTGATCTGAAGGGGGCTTCTGACAATGTTAAGCACAGCAGCATCCTCGGTAACTTGAGCTCCACCGATTGCGGGGCTAAGGCCTTTGCATATGTCAGAGATTTTCTCTCTAAACGCCAGGCATTTCGGATCGAGGACGAGCAATATGGCCCGTACATTATGGGAACACGGGGTACCCCACAGGGAGCAGTGTTATCACCGCTCCTTTTCAACATTGCTATGATGCGCCTTCCAAGCGAATTGTCCAGGGTAGAAGGCACACAACACGCAGTATATGCCGACGATATTACAATCTGGACCACTGAAGGGAGCCTTGGTGAAATGCAGGAACGCCTTCAGCAGGCGGCATCCATAGTCGAGGCGTATGCCAACGATTGTGGACTACAATTTGCTCCAAACAAATCAGAGCTTCTGCACGTTAGAGCGAAGCCAAGAGAAAAGCCAGCCATACACATCTCCCTGTCTGGGGTTTCCATCAGAGAGGTGGAGGAGCTCCGGATTCTGGGCCTGTTCATTCACCACAGACTCAGACCGGACTCCACTATAGCGAAACTCAAGAGAATAGGTGAACAGGTAGGGCGCATGATCCACCGTGTTTCCAACAAGCGGGGTGGTCTGTGGGGCAGGGACGCGCTTCGGCTCGCCTATGCCTTCGTGACTAGCCGGATCCTCTACGCCGTCCCATACCTTCGCTATAACAAGATAGAAGACGAAAGAATAGATGCCATCATTCGTAAGGCTACTAAACGAGCTCTGGATCTCCCGGTGGCCACTTCCAACGCCAAACTGAGGGCGTTAGGTGTGCTCAACTCCTACCAGGAGTTGCGGGAGGTCTACCTTATGAATCAATATACGCGGCTCGTGCAGACAGCTCCCGGGCGCCGCCTGCTAAACCGCTTACATATACAGCAAACTTGCACTGCAGAGGAGGCGGAACGTATTCCGGAACTGTGGCGGCATATGCTCTCGGTCTCTCCACTCCCCAGTAACATGGATAAGCACACGCACGAAAGCAGATGACAGGTGCGGGCTCGGACGCTTGAGAGGCAACACGGCTCCCGACCTGGTGTATTCTACGTAGATATAGCAGGGCCTTCGCCCACGGGATTTTACACGGCCTCTGTAGTTCACCGGGAAAAGCATGTCAATGGCCTCTTGTTCTGAGCACAAAATCCAGAGCGCGCTGAGGAAGTCACGATAGCGCTTGCTGCTGCGGACCCCAAGTCGAAAGTTATCATCACGGACTCCCGGAAAGCATGTGCTCATTACTTGGTAGGAGAGATATCCCCCCTAGCCAGCCAAATTCTAAAACGGGCTCTCGCTGATCCAGCCCCGAAACGCATCGTATGGGCTCCTGGCCATCAGGGCTTACGAAGTTATGAGGCCGCTGAAGCGGCTGCCCCAGCGCTTACCCACCGGGCTCCTCACCTTGGCTCTTATGACTCGGAGGCCAATACACTGCTGCTGCAGTTCAAAGAAATTCTGACCTATTATCGCGACACTCACCGCTTTTACCCGGCTCTTGCAAAGGGGCTGAGTAAGACGGAAGAGGGAACTCTAAGGAGCCTGCAGACAGGTACTCTACTCTGTCCTGCAATCCTAAAACATTTCGATGCGAACACAGATGGGCGGTGCCCACACTGTGGGGAGACGTGTGATATCTTCCACATGGTATGGGCATGTCCGAAAAATCCCCACCTACCCCCTTCCCCTTCCCGAAAGGCATGGGAGACTGCCCTCCTCAACTGCTCATCACTAGAGTCTCAACGGGCTCTGGTGAGACGGGCGCGAGTAGGTGCCTCGTCATGCGGTGTCCCGGACTAAGGACGCCGACCATGTAGCGGGGTCATGCTTTGGCCCCGTACCCCTCTATTTTATAATAAATGTTTTTTATCATCATCATCATCATCCTCACAAGGCGCTTCGTCTGACGAGGGCTTGGCCTGCGATTTCTCAGAAATGGCCACACGACATGGGGAACTTAAGTTTTCAGTACCTGGAGGGATTACCAGGTCCGGAATCGTTGAGGACGCAGAGGGCGTCTGGTGCAGCCTCGAGATTGGCGCACCTTGGTCGTGGTCGGTTACCGCGGCTCGCGTTGACGAATTGTCGCACTTGTTCTTAGATGGCGTTCCTGGTTGAAGTGGAGTGAAAACCTTGGATGCGGCCTCGGAATACGATGGCCTGATGGTGCAGGCCACGGTGGCATGCGGGTCCCCACAACGGCGACACGGCAGCGAGCAGCCTTTCCCGTCGTGGCCATAAATGCCGCACCTTCCACAAAACGGAGCTGTGCAGTTCATGCGGAAGTGCCCACTCTCTCCACATCGACGGTACACTCGCTGGATACCTTTATAGTCACAGGTTACTCGATGACCCGCGACCTTGAGGTAGTTGGGCACCGGTGACGAAGCCTTCATTTCCATGCGGACGTATCGCGTCCCAGCGGCCACGGTTGGACGCGATCCCATGAGTCCTCTGGTAATGTGCAGCACCTTCTCGTAGGGAGAGAGTGCTTGTGCAAGGACTTCGCTGGGTACGCAGCACGGAAGAAACAGGAAAGTCACTTGGGCACTTGGGGTCCCAGGGGTACGATGGCGAAGCGCTCTCTTCGGATGATAAGGTGCGACGCGTCTACGATTTGGGCCAATGCGGCCTCACTGTTGACGGTAACTTGGTAGTTCCGGCTTCCAAATTGCTGAATGCAGTACACTTCTTCAATTTCTACTATTGAAGGCGTCGCGTCAACGACGTCTTCGGGACTAGTTTCCTCGGGGACGACTACATCGAAGGCTAGCGCCTTCTTCGGGGGCTGGCTTGCCATTGTGGGCGTCCGCCAGCCCAGCGACGCCCTGAGACGCTAACGACGACAACGAGGGAACAAGAACAGCTCCTTATAGCGGCACACGCTTTCATGAGTGTTCTCGTGTGTTTAGAAAATTGTTTAACGATTTCGAATACTTCGTACTCAACTATGGAATTGGATGGATTTTGCTCATTGGAAACGTTTTCGTTGTTTAGAAAAAGTTTATTTACAGCATGTACAGAATACAAAGGTTTCATACCATTCCAGTAACAGGGCACATACACTTCGGCACATCTATATTTCACGAATAACATCACTACGTTACAGTGAAGACATTTGCTCTAATATACATGATTAGGTTGGCATACATGTACACAAAAATTCAATGTGATATCACGATACAAGGGTATAACGATGCAATAGATCCAAATGAAACACAATTTGTAACAAATGAAATCATATATAACAACTCAACGGGCGCTGCTTAGCACCAAGTCATTCGAAAAATGAGTTGTATCCTTTCGTGTTCCACCTTGACGAAAGGGCACGACCAATGCCACAGAAACTCTTGCTCCCCGAGGACGAAAAGCTCTTCGGAGAGGAACGCGAGGATCTCTCGTCTCATTCTCCCCACTATCGGCCACAAGGCACGCCGGCGGCAATTGGCAGCTACGGCCTCACATCGGTTTCTCCAAAGGCTGAACAGCCCCGCAACTATTAAGAGAGCGGAGAAGCGGCTACGCGGAAATCGGCCGTTGGACACAAAAGTTCGCACACCCTGTCCCCGAAAACCGGCATTAACCGCACGCCAAAAAAGGCGAGAAACCACACATTTAAACATCGCATGTCGATTGGTCTCTACCATGACGCAGTTGGGGCAAGTGGAAGTGCGAACTACCTGCCATCGCTGCAACCGATCTCGTGTGGGGAGCGAGCCCCAGCCCAACCTCCAAAGTCTCTGAGATGCCCTGGCAACACTGCGGCAGTTATTGGTTTCCAAGCGCGGTTCAATACAGATTGACGATGCTGGGGCACCAAGGGCCGTAGAAGGACGGCCATTGTGTCCACCACTTTAGAATCGGCCACCTCTATCTCTGGGCACGTAGCTTCCAAACGTCGGTGAAATGCCAGAAGGGCTCGATACAAAGATGGTAATTCAGTTGATTGGGGACCTTTGTTTATTTGGCTATCCGGCAAGAAGACACGTAGTGATGGCCCCAGATGGTAGGGAGCCAGTGTCTGAGCGGGCATGTCATCATTGCTTAGTATTCGCAATAGAGTGTGGAGGCACAATGTAGAAGCCGCGACGGAAACGTCAGGGAATGCAAAACCGCCTTGATCTCGCGGTTCAGCTAACGCTGGACGCGATAACAAATCTGTGCACCAGACCAAAAAAATGAACTGATGCAGCTTTGCACTTTCCTTCAGATGTGGAGCGGTGGTTTAACAGAATGGCAAAGGTACCAAAATTTTCCTAGGTACACCGTTTGAGTTAAGTATCGGCGTTCCAAGAGGGGGAATTCTAAGTGCCTGGCTGCTTTGATATCATTTGGAGGAGTTTGTACAACGGATGACCAGATGCTATCCTGTATAACAAATACAGTGAAAGTAACTCCGAGTATTGAAATCTCAGGAGACCACTGTAAAGGCGACGTGATGTTCATACGACCGCTGGGGTTGCCAATAAAAAAATACTGGCTTTTAAAAATGTTTAACTTTGCACTGGAGATAATACCGAAATCATGGAATGTATCAAGAGCATGCTGCAGCGACTGTTCATTATGTGCATATAGAGTGATATCATCTGCATATGCAGTGACCTTTACTTGAGTGTTACCGGGTAGAGGTAAGCCATGAAGCTGCGGGTGATGTTCAAAGGCCCTTAAGAAGGGCTCTAACGCAAGGATAAATAACACCGGGGAGAGGGGACACCCTTGACGGACCCCACGCGTGACTCTAAATGCGTGACTCTCACGGGAATCTAATAAAGGGTACTTTCTAAATTGGTGTACATCGCGTTGATAAGGTCAATGAACTTATCCGGGAATCCGTATGCATGTAAAACATTTAGTATGTAGCCAAGTTCTATGAAATCAAAAGCTTTCTCTTGATCTAATGAAACCAACAGTCCTTGCGCACATCGGCTAATGGTGTATTGAATGATGTCACGCGTTAACAAGGTATGGGTGTGTATTTCTCGGCCCGGAACAGAACAGACCTGGTGGGGAGCGGTTAATGTTGCAAGAAATGGACTGATTCGGCGCACCAAAATGTTGGCCAAGAGCTTGTAATCTACATTGAGCAGGGTAATAGGGCGCCAATCTTCTGGTCGCGTGGACTTTGGGTCTTTCTTGGGAACTAGTGTTATACGACCTTTGTGGAAAGAAGTTGGAAGTGTAATATCTTGGAAACACATGCGAATGACGCGTGACATTGTTGGACCAATGATAGGCCAGAACTGTAGATAAAACTCTGCAGGGAGTCCGTCAGGCCCTGGGGCCGATCCGTTTTTCATTGCGTCTAAAGCGCCTTTGATTTTGTCATCAAATGGCGGTGATAGGAGGACGTCAGTTGACATGTTGGAATCATGAGTTAAATCTGTTAGCAGAGGATGCGAAGAAATGGATCCAGGGTAACAGACATTAGCACCAGATTGAGCTACTGACTCAAAGTGTTGAGTGAATTCCTGAAAGTCGCGCGTACCCGCAGCCGCTGTGGTGATAGAGTTCAGCGAGTGGGCAGGCGAGCCTGGTGGACAAAGCAGAGCTCTGCGTGCATACCTTAGCACCTCAGGGTGCGCACAGGGTGCACGTCTACAGCGCCAAGCTGCAGCCGAGAGTGAAGAAGTGCGCATAATACGCTGGTACCGTTCAACGAGCTCCTCTTGCCCGCATTACAGTGGAAGGACTGGGATCTCGATTGGCAATGCGTATCTTCTGGATTAACAATGACGCATCTTTCGATATACGGGTGCAAAGTCCTGTGCCCGACGCACTGCAATGATGCCACCACTGTTCTTTGAGGCGATCCCAATCAGCTACATCGGCCCCAATGAGCGATGCGCGTAACGCTCGGGATAATTTCTACTTAGGCTGAGAGTCCTGGAGGACGCGGCAATTGAGACGCCATGGTCTGTCAATTGTTGGCGTCCCCGCTGGCAGGCGGAGAGAGAACATAACCGGCCGATGGTCGCTAATGTACACTGGTGTCGGTGGCAATGACATTACCCCGGTGTCGTGAACGTAGGTAATGAGACTGGGGGATGCATACACGCGATCAATTCGGCTGCTCGACGCTGCTCGACGCCAGGTATAGGCATAATTACTGCCATGCACACTCTGATGAATGTCACTCAATGCCAATTGCTGCACTAGACGTTCGAGTTCTCTGGCATTCCAGTTTGACCGGCCGCGACCCGGACCTCGAAAGTCTGCGTGTGAGACTAAGACACAATTGAAATCTCCTAAAAGTACCACATGTCGGGAATTTAAAAGAAACTCATCAAGAAATTGGAAGAACGCGTTTGAGTTCTCGCGTGCCGCTGGGGCATACACGGCAAAAAATCTTATTCTTAACGAAAAAAAGGTGCAGTCGAACGCCAGCACGCGTCCGAATGCATCGAAGGAAACATAATGGTCACGTAAAAGACCTCGGTTAAAAATAACGACTCCGACGCCAGTCGAATGCGTGCTGGCGTACGAAAAGAAACAATCAAAATTGAACGCGCGCTTGAAAGCGAGTACATCAGAAAGCTTGAAAAAATTTGTTTCTTGCACGAACAGCAAATCACAGTGCACTGAACGTGCAAAAGCCAATACCTCAGCCTGTCTTTGTGGATTTTGGAAACCTTCAACGTTAAAAGTAATAACTTTTAGAGTAAGAGCCATGGGGAAAATGAAAACATAGTATAGGATCACGCGAATGCAGGGGTACCTTTATCAGGTGCGGGAGCCAATGCCCCGCAAGTGGCTGAGTCATTTTTTCCGGCCAGGCGATCCACTGGAGGCTCGGGGCTTCCGGGATCGCGTCGAAGTCCGCAGGGGACTTCTGTCTCTGGTGGGGCTTCTAAGTCACGAGTAGTTATCTGGTGGCGTTTGGTGTCCGGGTTTTTGAGCGAGGATGGTACAAAGACGTCTCCACTGTCCTAGCTTATGTCACTGGGGCTGGTGTCTTCGTCAATTTAAAGAAGCGTCTCACTCGCGGTGCTGTTAGAGTCCTCGTAGATGCAGGCGTCGTCGTCTTGAGATGTAGACTCCTCCATGACACCTGAACTTGTTGTCGACAGAGCAGCAATGCGAGGAGCCTCAGATGCAATATTCCCATCCGAGACGCCGGCTTCACGAGGCGCTTCGTCTGACGAGGGCTTGGCCTGCGATTCCTCAGAAATGGCCACGGGATGCGGGGAACTTAAGTTTTCAGTACCTGGAGGGATTACCAGGCCCGGATTCGTTGGGAACGCGGTGGGCGCCTGGTGCAGCATCGCGATTAGCGCACCTTGGTCGTGGTTGGTTACCACGGCTCGCGTTGACGAATCGTCGCACTTGTTATTAGATGGCGTTCCTGGTTGACGTGGAGGGAAATCTTTGGATGCCGCCTCGGAATACGATGGCCTGATGGTGCAGGCCACGGTGGCATGCGGGTCCCCACAACGGCGACACGGCAGCGAGCAGCCTTTCCCGTCGTGGCCATAAACGCCGCCGCTTCCACAAAACGGAGCTGTGCAGTTCATGCGGAAGTGTCCATTGTCTACACATCGACGACACACTCGCTGGATGCCTTTATAGCCACAGGTTACTCGATGGCCCCCGACCTTGAGGTAGTTGGGCACCGGTGACGAAGCCTTCATTTCCATGCGGACGTATCGCGTCCCAGTGGTCACGGTTGGGCGCGATCCCGTGAGTCCTCTGGTGATGTGCAGCACCTTTCCGTAGGGAGAGAGTGCTTGTGCGAGGACTTCGCAGGGTACGCCACACGGCAGGAACAGGACGGTCACTTGGGTCACTTGGGTTCCCAGGCGTACGATGGCGATGCGCTCTCCTCGGATGATAAGGTGCGACGCGTCTACGATTTGGGCCAGTGCGGCTTCACTGTTGAAGGTAACTTGGTAGTTCCGGCCTCCAAAGTGCTGAACGCAGTATACTTCTTCGATTCCTACTATTGAAGACGTCGCGTCAAGGACGTCTACGGGACTAGTCCCCTCGGGGACGACTACGTCGAAGGCTAGCGCCTTCTTCGGGGGCTGGCTTGCCATGACGGGCGTCCGCCAGCCCAGGGACGTCGTGAGACGCTAACGACGACGTGAGACGCTCACTACTTATGGCGTTTTCGTAAGTAGGACATCTGCATGGCCATTCGTCAAGTGAACAAGACCCCGAGCTACGCAGACACCTTTGTTCAAGAACAGCCCTACATTTGTATCCGCTATGTCTTCGCGATTGTAAAATGCGTCATTCTCTACGAGCACCATTATACTGCAGCGTGGCGTCACAGTGACGTCATCATGAACAACGCGTAGAGCAGTTAGGCGTCATTGCTCAGATTCCTCTACAGGTATAGCTCGTTCAGTCGAAAACGACACGCTGGACCTATGCAGGTTAATTTCGGCGCCATTAGCTCGCAAACGATTCATTCCTATAATGAGTTCCTTGAACATTCTGGTAGCACAATGAAATCGGCACCGTAAATAAAGCCCTGTATTTCAACTCTTGCAGTGCATCTTCCAAGGGGCGTAATAATGTGGCCACCTGCCGTGCGTATCTGCGATCCACTCCACTGGGTCACACTTTTGTTTAGCTTCTTCACCATCTTGTGACTTATCACTGAATAATCAGCACCGGTGTCGACTAAGGCATTCAGCTCCCATCCTTCCATTTTCAACCGCAAATCTGAAGTAACGCTTTCGTTGCTGCAGCCATTTACCGGAAATACACCGTCATCGCCTTCAATCTATATTTGCGGATCTTCGTAACTGATGTTATCAGTAGCCTCACCTCCACAGGTCGCTTGCTTCAGTTTTCCGGGAGTGGACTTGGAGAGCGATGACCAGGCTGCCTTGAAGGTGCATGTGGTCTGGATGACCGGTAGCGCATAGGCGATGGTGACCGTAACCGATGTTAGCGTAAAAATGGCGAGTTCTGGCGCGTTGACAAGTACTGCTCAATTTCCGCTGGTCGTTCGCCGTTTCGGGGGCACGCTGCATACGATGGGAAGCCTCTTAATCCAGCCTGTCGGTAAGGGCAGAATCTGTACAACTGACCCGCTTCACCACAATGGAAACACAGAGGCCTGCGCTCGTGATCACGCCAGACGTCAATTTTCCTGGGCCTAGGCTCCACATAGCGATATGTGCTAAGTGCTCCCGGGAGCAGATAGGTAGCCGTTCGTTCCCGGGGACGAGGTGCGCTGCGTGCTGCAGGTGGGAGAGGAGTTGCCGCCATTGCAACTGCTGTATTGCTGTGTACTGTGGGTTATCTGAGAACTTCAGAGTACGTTCAGAAAGGTCGAACCGGCTGCAGCTCACGCTCTGGTTCTCGTATGACCTGCCTCAGTTCGTCACGAACAACGTCTGTAACACATAGTGCAGTTGGAGTCTGGGGCATTTGCAGTCTGCTCAGTTCTTCCCTAATAACTGATCCAATGAGCTCTCGCAGGACTTCAACGTCGTTTCGCACGCCTCCAGAGAATACCTGTGCTGATGCGCAGTTAAGATTCCGGTTGTACTGCTGATCCCGCTGTCTCACTGTTTTTTTCGATGGCCGTCGCTTCCAATTGAAACTCAGCAACTGTGCTCGGAGGGTTGCGAACGAGAACGGCGAACAGCTCTTGCTTCACTCCGCGCGTTACATGGTGCCCCTTTTTATCCTCAGCCATGTTGCAATCCGCACGCTTTAACAGGCGGACCATGTCCTCAATATACAAGGCAGCTCTCTCGTTTGTGAGCTGGTTCCTCTATTGAAGAGCAGCTTCCTCTTTTAGATGCGGAAGCATCTTATACTCGCGCCTTGTAGTGCGCCGTCCGCGCCGTCCGCACCGCTTCTTGAACATTCGACAGCTGACGCGCGCGCATGCGCCGTCGCGCCGTCGCCCACTCTTTCACCATCTGTGCATCCCTTCCTCCTCTACACACCGCGCGCGCTTCACTCCTCCACCATCTGTGCACCCTTCCTCCTCTACACACCGCGTTCGACATCTACAATTCTCCTGATTCTCCAGTGGACGCGCATGTGGCGTCGCGCTTCGAGAACATTCAACAGCTGACAGTGCATGCGCCGTCGTGCTGTATATATACTCAAGGTCGGCGCTCGCTCGCTCAGTTGCCGCTCGTCGGTTGGTTTGTACGGCGCGTCGACGTCCAAGGTCGCGGTGAAATGAATTCCAACGAATCCACAAACACAATGATCGACGTCCCTTCGACCAGCGCCGCCCTTTCGCATACGTGTGTACGTGTTCACTCATTTAACACCCCCTCCTACAACCACGTTAACCAATTTAGCCATCCACCCAAGTAAGTCGCAATTTAACACCCCATTTCACAACCACGTTAACCAATTTAGCCATCGACCCAAGTAAGTCGCACTTTAACACCCCGTTAACCAATTATATGCTCCGCATCCTCCTCAATGTTTCCCCGAGGGAAGCTGCGGGCAATTTTTTTCTTTTCGGTCTATGTTCGCTAACGTAGCCACCGCTTGTCGTCGAAATACCTCCCAGGTAGACAACGAGATTTCATGGTTCTCAAACCATGTCTTCGCGAAGTCTTCCAGAGCAAAGTATACGCGACGGAGCTTCTCTCTTTCGTCCCGTCCATTCAAGCTCGCCACTCTCTCGAACAGGTCGAACCAATCTTCCACGTCCTCGTACGAGTCGCCGTGGAATACTGGCGGCTGGTGCGGTTGGCTGATGAACACTTGTGCCGGTATTACCTGGCTAGTCATAGTAGTGGCGTCCATAGTTTGACTTCCCCTTGGTGTGAAGTGAAGAGGACTGAACTCAGGTGAGTCACCTCGAAGACGGCGACTTGCCCTCTGGCGTACAGGAGTCACTTCCACGGGGTTGACAGGCTGGTCGTCGGGGCTACGCTGTCTTGAGCTCGCGGGGCATCGATTCATTACCCAGCTCCTCCACCAGAAATGTAGCGATGCTGAGGCAGACAGGCTAAAAAAAGCGTCTTTATTAGGGCCAACTTGTGCCCACGAGTCTAATGACTATGGTCGTCGAGTCCGAGTAGCCGAGTGGCACGGATTCAACTATTTTACTCTTCCTCGTAGGTCAAGCGCCCGAACGCGTGCCGCATGTCAGCCGGGTCTTGCTGGTGCTCTTGCCACGATGATTGCGGCGGGCTACTTGAACGTGGACAACCTGTCACGGCAATATATACTAGCATTAAGCTAAGGATCCAGATGCTTGTAACGATGTTTTTTAAAGACGATATTTTTTCTTGGGGGCCTTTGACGAAAACATTTTGGTCTGTCTGTCTGTCTGTCTGTACACTTGTCTGTTTGTGCGCCCTAACTATACCTCAAACGGCACCGAACGGCCAACCCCCTTTGCAGCGTCCACCAACACGGCTCAAGGTTTAGCGTTCATCGTTGTGGTATTGTCAAATAAAAAAGCAAATATTGCGCATATCTGAGGCGCCATAACAACATAACGATGTTTTCTATGTCTGCCTTTATACTAGAAGAGGCACACGCAAGAAACTATAAGGACTGTAGCGTATAACGCGCTGCGCGGACAGTGGCGCGTTGCTCAAGAAGGTGTTTCCAACGCTTTGCAACGACGGCACGGTGGTGGCACCTGCGAGTTGCTTTGCATTCTACACCTTATCACCCCCGTGACTGACGCGCATCTTTCTCCGCGGTCGCGCACGCCTTCGTTTTCGGAGATAACTGCCAGATGGTGCTCATGCATAACGTGACAAAGGAGGTTGGAAGACAATCTGTTCTCACTGACGCAGTGCATCGAAACAGCAAAATAGGAACACAGGCCCCTGTGGCTAGCATTTTTGGATATCAAGGGAGCGTACAATAGCATGGTTCAAGAGGAATTGTTGGGAATACTGGACACACTAGGCGTAGAAGATGTAGTCACTAATCTTTTAAAGGATATCTATAAAGGTAACAAGGTGGTTATAAAGTGGGAAAAACAGGTATCCAAGCCTGCAGAGGTAAAACGGGGGCTTCGGCAGGGGTGTTCCCTGTCATCCTAATTATTCATGATGTACCTACAAGGATTAGAGGCCAAATTAGAGGGAAGTGGACTGGGCTTCAACCTTTCTTTCGTCAAACAAGAAAAACTCATAACAGGTACTACCAGCATTGAAGGACGCAGATGATATAGTGCTAATGGCCGACAACAAGGAAGACTGGCGGACATTGATGGACATCTGCGGTAATGAAGGAGATACGTTAGATTTCGGATTCAGTAAGGAAAAATCAGCAGTCATGATTTTTAGTGATAATGAAGGTAGTAAGCTTATAATACAGGAGGTCACGCTAGAGATAACAGATAAATACAAATATCTGGGCGTATAGGTAAACAATGAGGCCGAGTACCTAAGGAAACACGAAATATACGTGACGACTAAAGGTAACAGGAATGCAGCGGTCATGAAAAATAGGGCACTGTGGAATTGCAATAGGTATGATGTGGTGAAAGGAATATGAAAAGGGGTCATGGTTCCTGGTTTGACGTTCGGCAATGTGGTCTTGTGCATGAGGTCAGAAGTTCAAGCAAGATTAAAAATTAAGCAACGTGGAATAGGTAGGCTTGCCCTAGAAGCTCACGGGAATAAACCAAATCAGGGTGATATGGGATGGGCATCATTTGAGGGCAGGGAAGCTAGAAGCAAGACAAAATTTGAAAAGCGATTGAGAGAAATGGTGGAGGAGCGTTGGGCTAGGAAGGTATTCAGCTACTTGTACATGAAAAATGTCGATACAAAATGGAGGAAGCGAACCAGAAAATTGACTGGTAAATACTTAGAAAACAGCAGACCCCAAACCAAAAAAAATTATCGGTTAAGAAGAAAGTGAAGGAAGCTGAGACCAATATGTGAAGAATCGGCATGATTAACAAGTCCGTACTAGAGATCTATCGACCTTTTAAGCAGGAAATTGCCAAGAAAAGGATCTATGACAATACTCAATATTACTTACGGTAGTTCTCTACTGTTTGAGGCCAGGGAGATGCATTGCGAACCAAGACATATTGGGCCAAATACGAAGGGGTAGACACGGTATGCAGTGCTTGTAGAGAGAAAGAAGAAACCGCTTAACACTTGATAATGTTCTGTAAAGGAATTCACCCTATAGTTCAGGATGATGGCACAGAGTTTATCAAAGCACTGGGATTAGGAACAGGGAGGACAAAATAGACTTTAAGCGGGTAGGATTAACTAGAAGGAGGTTATCTGATTGTGGCTAAAGTCAAGGCACGAGTGAAAATTAAAGCCTTCACTGCAAATTACGAATCCTCAACCTCACTTTTTAAAGGAAAAAAAAATAAATCTAGTTTATGTTTCGTTAAGTTTTACGGCCAGGTGGCGCTGGCCACCGCCTGATCTAAAGGGTACAGCTCCATCCATCTATCCATCCATCCATCCATCCATCCATCCATCCATCCATCCATCCGTCCATCCATCCATCCATCAATCCATCCATCCATCCATCCATCCATCCATCCATCCATCCATCCATCCATCCATCCATCCATCCATCCATCGAACCATCCATCCATCCATCCATCCATCCATCCATCCATTCATCCATCCATTCATCCATCCATCCATCCATCCATCCATCCATCCATCCATCCATCCATCCATCCATCCATCCATCCATTCATCCTAGATGCGCTTGTTCGCCTTCGCTACACGCTCGAGGCATTCTAACACAGCGCCTGTAGAATACCATTCACCAATTTTCTTGCGCAGAACATCAAATAAACATTTTGTTCACTCTCCCCAGACGCAAGACCATCGTCTTTCGACGACATTTACAGTGTAACTTGTATATTCGGGCCAAACGTTTATTACCATATTTCGTCTGAAATTGGGAAGTTTATTGTATGCTAGAAACAGCAGTTCAAGTGAGTTTGAAAAGCTTTGAAAAGTGCATTAGAAATATGTTGTGAACATCGAGCATTGCTGTAGTATTGTACATATATTGCCATATTTTTCAAAAATACATCATGTAGTTACTTCATACTGCATACTATACCACCATCACAATATATGTATAAACGTTTTTTATTAACAGCGTTTTAAAATAGTTTTCCTTTGTGTATTTTTTAAAGTTTTGTCTTCATTACAACAAGTTGCACTTGTTTTTGTTTTTTGTTAACATTTACTGTACCCACCCTGTTACTGCCATAACGGCCAACAGTATTTGGAAATAAAAAACATAGCGGGGAACAAAATGACTTCAGTCGTCTTTAGAGCAAATGTTCGACAACTTATAGCCCTATGAGATTAATAAGCTGTCCCAGCAAAAAAACATAGCGGGTAACAAAATGACTTCAGTCGTCTTTAGAGCAAATGTTCGACAATTTATAGCACTATGAGATTATTAGGCTGTCCCAGCAACGTTACCGTGTCTGCTGTTTAGAAAAAGTTTATTTACACTATGCTCAGGAAATAAAGGTTTCATAACCTTTCAGTATTAAGGGCACATACACTTCGACACATCTATGTACCACGACAAACATCACTACGTTGCAATTCATTGCGATATCTTGATACAAAGTTACAACAATACGATAATGGCAATGAAACACTATTGGTTACTAACAAAATCATAAATAATGACTCAACAGGCGCTGCTCAGCACCACTTCGTTAAAATAGGTGTGTGTTTAGAAAAAGTGCGTTATGATTTAGAGTACCGGGTACTCTACCATTGGAGGGCTAAAAGCCGTCCCTTGGGCCTCGCACTTCATGAGGCCGCTATTGTGCCAGAGCCCATGTGTTTAGACAAAACTGGTGAACGATTTAGAGTGCTTGGTACTCTACTATGGGAGAGCACTAGGCCGTCCCGTGGGCCTCTAATACGGAAGCATCTGCGTGAGAAAAAACGTTGAATGTGTTTGGAAAAAGTGGTTAACGATTTAGAGTACTCGGTATTCTCCGATAGGAGAGCTGAAAGCCGTCCCCAAAGCGAAATCGGCGAAAAATTACATCCACTTCTGTGACGAGAATTGTGGTTAGACAATGTGGGTAACAATTTAGAGTACAGGGTACCCTGCCATGGGAGAGCTTAAAGCCGTCCCGTTAGCCTCAATATGACGTTTCAATGGGACGCCAGAAGACACGGAGTTTTACGTTTTGCTGTAACAATTCAGAGTACAGGGTACTCTACTATGGGAGAGCTTAAAGCCGTCCCTGACGAGAATTGTGTGTTTAGAAAAAGTTGTTGACGATTAAGAGCACTCAGTGCTGCACTATGGAAGAGCATGAGGCCGTCCCGTTAACGATTTGCGTAAGCCAGTGACGAGAAATGTGTTTAGAAAAAATGTTTAACAATTTCTAGTACTTCGTACTGAACTATGGAAGAGCACTGAGCCGTCCCGCTAAAAGAATACTTGGGCGAGAATCGCATTTTGACAAGCATAGGACTTACTCATTGTAACCAAAGTCGCGTACGTTATACAAAACATATCCACCTGTATAGTCAACTTCGTTTCTCTAGATTTTGCTTCAAATCATTGGAACTTTTGTTTGCGTATGTTTGTGCTTTTCAATAGCACAACAAAGCTTTTCTAAGAATTTCGTGCTTACTTGATATCTTTTATACAAGCATTCCAAGATAACATGGGCTTACATGTTGAAGCGATTCCTCTCAATATTTTCAAAAAGGCTGTCGCTTTTTAAAAGTCGGTGTTAGTCTACAGATGTCTGAGTTTCGCTTGCTTTGGCAGAAGCGATTTTTTAAAACAGGAAAATTTAAAAGAAATTTCTAGCTCACAACTGTCTGCACTATAGTGTAGCACCTCAGTAACGTGTTTAGAAAAAGTGAATAACGATTTAGAGTACTAGGTACTCTACTATGGGAGAGCTCAAAGCCGTCCCTCCTGAACCGCCATAGAGACGTTGTACTGTCTTCAAGAGTAGTTCAGAAAGAAAGGGACAAGGAGGAATCAAAAGAGATATAGAGAGAGCAGCAAAGCTATTTAAAGAAAAATGGTGCCCACATCTTCCCATGCAGGGAACTCTTGTATATGTGCCGCAGATTGAAGGGCTTATCGTGTGAATGTTGGGTAATTGAGTGTGGTTTGGGAATGCTTATTTGTCATTTCTTCTTTATATTTGTATACCTTGAATGAAGTGAAGTGTTGCCTTCAACAAGTGGTGGGACGCTGATGTTCGATCCAGTACCCAACTCGCCATTCTTATACATTCTTAACGTATATAGTTGACCACAAGAGCAAAGGCACCACTTCAATTCCCTATTTGCCCGAGCTACATCCTCGGAAGGCAAACGCACCCTTCTCATAGTGGGGGATTTCAACGCCTCCCACCCAGCGTGGGCTTACACCGCAACTACTCCGAAAGGTATTGCCCTCTGGTCCCATATATAGGCACATCGTTTTACGCTGCACAACGACCCGGAGGAGCCTACTCGTTTGTGGAACAGTGTGAACAAAGATACATCCCCCGATCTTACCCTCACTCCCAATGCCCCCACTATGGTTTGGACTAACACCCAAACTAATCTTGGCAGTGATAATTACATTATTAGAAATACATTACAACAAAAACACAGACCCATTGCACCTAAATCATTGATGCTCACAAAATGGGAAAAATTTAGAGACCCGCAACAGCACCGCTCCCTCACGTATTGCAGACCTTATCAAGTGGACTCAACAGCTCCAAAAAGATGTTGAAATTCACACGAGAACTCTACCTCCCGACACCTCGATAACTACTCTCGACTCTAAGCTTCTCCATATGTGGGAAGCAAAATAGTCCCTTCTGTGACGGTGGAAACACCAGCGCCACAAGAGGAAACTCATCATTAGGATAGCGAAGCTAGACCATCAAATCGAGCGATACACGACTCAATTGGCGGCACAACAACAGGGTCAGCTTTGTGAAGAAATGCATGATAACCTCAGTAATAAACGAATGTGGCAACTTCTTAGACATCTGCTAAACCCAAGCACTTCTCGCGCACGACAGTCTCACGTTATCACTAAACAGTTACACGAGCACAGTGGCCATTTAGGACTGCTCTTCGATAACCTCCGCACGTTGCATTTATCTGAAGTACGTAAGGATTCTATATCATCTTACACAGGGAAACCTAATGAGTCATTAGATGCGCCGATAACGGAAGCGGAAGTTAGGCACGCCCTCGCAACACTCCGTACCACGTCGGCTTTACTTAGAAATCTTGACCCTATTTCTATTAAAGCTTTGACTGAGTACTTTAATGATTGTTTTGACACGGGCTCCCTTCCACCTTCGTGGAAAGATGCCAGAGTCATATTTATACCTAAACCGAACAAAGCTCCCTTGGTAGAAAATCTGATGCCCATTTCCTTAACATCGTGTCTCAGAAAGACTATGAAACATGTTGTGCTTGCACGCCTCCAGAGACACGTGGAGAATAATGGACTATTGCCTCCAGAAATGATTGGTTTTAGGGCCTCGCTTTCAGCGCAAGATGCGATGCTTCGCCTTCAACACGACATCATAAATCTTAACCAGAGCGAGGATACTAAGGCAATCCTTGGTCTGGACATACATGGAGCATTCAATAACGTAGCCCACTCAGCTATATATGCTGGCCTCAACTGCATTTCTTGTGGCACTAAAATGTACTCTCAGATCAAAAGCTTCCTCACAGACTGCACGGCTACATTAACATTAGGACTAGAACATTCCTCGCCCTATACACTAGGGAGCTTTGGAACACCTCAAGGGTCAGTGCTCTCTCCAATCCTTTTTAACCTGGCTATGCTAGATACCCAAAGCTCTTCAATGTATCCCTGATTTGAACTTCTCCATCTATGCCGATGATATCACCTTATGGGTGAAAAGAGGCTCAGATGGACACATTCAAGACACCCTACGAACAGCTGTAGATATAATAACAGCACTAACATCTCAGATGAATCTGTATTGTACCCCGAGTAAATCAGAGTTACTCCTTCTACCAGCTCATCGTCGGAACAAACACGTTCCAATGATCGAAGTTCACATAATTGGGTGCCTCATTCAGTTTCACGCATTCGTGTGCTAGGTTTATTTATCCAAAACAACTGACTTAATACGCACGCATTCGAAGCTTTACGCAATACCGTTGAAAACACCCTAAGAATGATAGGAAGAATCTCAGGGAAAATTCAGGGCTCCGAGAGTCAGAGCTACTTCGTATAATACAAGCTTCTGTGATTAGTAAAATCACATATACCCTCCCTTACCTTCACCTTCAATTAGCAGACGAGGAATCGGTCAACACCCTCTTCCACAGAGTTCACAAATACGCGCTAGGCATTGTCATCAATACCTCTAACGCACTACTCCACCAGGCAGGAGTCGTAAATACCCTATGTGAAATCCGTGAAGCCCATTTAACAGCTCAATACGCTAAGCTCGCGACCACTAGCGCAGGTCGTCATACTTTATCGTCTACCCGAATTAACTTCACCTCACTCACCAATGCTAGATACAACATTCCCCAAAACATACACAAACAATTACTCATACCGCCAATTCCTAAAAACATGCATCCAACATATCACACTAAGCGTAGAATCCAAAGAGCAAAAGCTCGTCAGAAAAAATTGCATGGAGCCAATGACGTGCTCTATGTCGATGTGGCTGAATACCCATCCTCCTCATTCTATGCCCTCTCTGCTGTCGACTATAGCGGCAAGGCGCTCACAACGGCATCCGCCACAGTCAACTCTTCGGAGGAGGCAGGGGAGGCTGTCATCGCTTTAGGTCTATCCATCCCCAATATCACTATGATTGTAAGTGACTCCAAAACTGCCATACGCAACTTCAGCGCAGGTCGCATCTCATCAACTGCCCTTCCAATTCTTAAGAAACATCCTGCCACGCAAGACGTTGCTCTCATATGGACGCCCGCGCATGTGGGGTTGAGTGGCAATGAGGCGGCTCATACCTGTGCTCGAGGAAAGACCGGCCGAGCTCAGGCCTTTGATGGCGCCTTAGACCACGTGGTATTTTTCAGCGCGAGAGATCGTCTTTTGACCTTCCACAATATAACAAATCACTACCGCCTAGCGCGCTCTATATACCCCCTCCCCCTTACATCATGGAGCTTCGCGCTACCGTGAATTACTATGGCGCCAGTCACAGACGCATACGTTTTCTCTCCCATCTTTTCGCCATCTTATACACCCTGCGATATACTCCTCCCCTTTGTGCAGTTTCTGTCAACAAAGAGCTAACCTGGACCATATCATGTGGGGGTGTACTCGAAACCCACCACCTTATTCTCTACACATAAATAGCAAGGAGCAGTGGGAGGCTGCTATGTGCAGCTCGGCGCCATAGGTCCAGGACCACATCTTGGATTGGGACAAGAGGGTACGGAGACCTACGCTGGGTAGGCTCCTCTGACATTCCACCACGGCACCTTTCCTTGTTGGGATAAATAAAGTTTTTCTCCTCCTCCTCCAGTACATAAATATACGGGGTGACCAGTTAACGGTTTTGCAGCTCGAGCAGTTGGTTTTTACTAGCAGACGCTGCCTGCGTGGACCTCGCGCGGCGCGAGATGGTTTGAGAATGCTTATTGTTATTTCGAAGTCGTAGTGGGGTGCAGGGAGGAGAGACAGCGCACGACGACAGAAGGAGCGGCGAAACATTGCACCTACCATCTTGTACACTCAGTCAGTCACACCAAATGCACCGGTTGCTAAGGGCGAGGATAAAAGCGCGCGCCAACAGTTGTTGCTATGGGAGAGAAAGGGATAGCCGAGAGAAAACACTACAGTGAACTAGATAGGGTGAACTAGATAAGGGTAGTTGTACGAGGCCGGTCCTCCCGGGGAGGCCGTTTCCACGGAAAGCACTAGGCGGCCCTGCGGCGCCTTTCTACTGAATCGCGCCGCAGTGGGCGATTGTTTTCCGCACTTTCAAATGACGAGTGCGACATGTTTATCGATGCTGGATTCTTTATTGCATATATTGTACACTGAGTCAACAAAAAGAGGATAAATAAATTGGTCTTTGAAGCTCCAATACGTGAGATTTTAGGCACAAGCCTGTCAGTGCGAAAGCTTTCAAAACTGCGCATGGATACTCATTCAGAATGGGTGCGGCCCTGTACAGCCGATGCCGTCGACGAAAAAAAAGAGACAGTGACAGATGAACAATTGAAAGAATGGATCAAACCATTTTAATTAAAGCAAAAAAACTCTATCACAACCCAGGCTTCTAGGTCGTTCACCTGAGCTTTTTTTGCTCTCTGTTCAAGTGCAGTTGCGTGAAGACATGTACGAAATCATTCTCACGTTTTCCTCTCTCTTGTGAGGGTCGCATAGAATAACCGTTGAAGCTGAGCAAGTTGTTCTTCACAAGAGCCTCAATCATACGAATGCTGTTATTGTGTAAATCCGAGACAATGGAGCGCTTCTGTGCACATAATTTAGGACTGGGCAGAGATACTCATTAAAGTATTCTGAAAGCACAAATATCAAAATTCACGTGCTGGAAGCCTAAAATTACAAGTACTGAAAAATGTTTATAGAAGACATAACGGGATATCACAAAGATAGTTTTGCGAAAAAACTAAAAAAATATATCGGAATGCACTTCCAGGAATACATATACAATACAGACATTAAAATATTTTAAAGTACATGTGTATTGATTTTCCGCATGTACATTGACTAAGTGTACCGTAACATTGTTGATAATACCGCATATAAATAAAATGCTGTCAGCCGTATCGCTCTACTAAGTAACAAACCACTGATGAGAAAAATGCATGCCCTTATTTCACACACAAAATCCATCTGTTTTACCGAGAAGGTTTAAACTAACTAAAGTAACAGAAGTTTTCAACGTAGACTGTCAGTAGGCAGAGCACCAGTAAAGTTTAAATTCAAGACTGGCGATATATAGAAAAGACTGGCTATTATTGTAGGCGAACACAACCAACGTTGAACACAACATCGTGTTATAACGAATAAATAGCGAAATCGTCCCCGAAAATAAAAGTGACAGTGCTTCACCGGCCTTGAGCGAGATCTAAGACTGCCTCCGCGATTCTCTTGTCAGTCACGTCAAACACTTAACCATATCGAACATTCTGTGCGTATGGAGGATTCCTGGCTGATATGCATGTGTCGCGCTGCCTGGCGGGGGGCTTTTGCCAAGCTATGTGCATACAAGCTTTTCTTTCGATATTCGATACACGTACGTCGGGGCTCAGTTCTGACAAAAAGGTAGCGAGATAACCGTGTCTTCGCAGTATTTTGGTACTGCGATACAAATACATTTTTCAAATTTATCTCGGTACAGGAACTCAAAAGTATCTCTGAGATGCTACTGCATCGCGATACTGTCCAGCCTTGCACTACAAATTTTGTTAAGGGTACAAACGACCACTGCAGTCTCTCAGTGTAGTAGTACGGCAGCAGTGTCATTGGTATACCCAGTTTTAACACCTGGCACAAAAAAATACTTCTTATGCCAAGGTTTTCCTATCTAACGCAGCGTTACTTTATTCACACCAGCAAAAATACCACGCACAAGCGACTACAATCGCCAGCGCCTGCTGGCCGAACGCACGTTCAACGTTGCTCTGAGGGAAGAGGCTTCAAGAGAAATGCACAGTGGCGCCACCACGCCCTGTAGAAAAATTTTCCTGTGTTTCGCCTCGCCGCCGCTGCTTGCTTCCGCTCTCCGCTCGTCCCACTACCCCTATGTAGAGCACTGTATTAACACCTGCCGGTGCGTGTACGCCGTAACGGATAACACAGGATGCCTCACATTGCCCGACTAAAAAATGCAATCGCATTAAAACGAACGTTTTTCGCTTTCGTTTTTTGTGAGCCTTGTGGCACACATGTCACCACCCCGTTATAGAGGGGACGCTCATCGTATCCATCCGTATAAATTTTAGGTGTGCCACCAGGGCAGCGCGGGCTTCCCCTACATCTATCGCTGCAAGTCAGGTGGCCTTGTGGGTGGTATTAAATGCGAAGCCTTTCAGCGAACTATCGCGACTTTGAGCGTATCTATCTATCTATCTATCTATCTATCTATCTATCTATCTATCTATCTATCTATCTATCTATCTATCTATCTATCTATCTATCTATCTATCTATCTATCTATCTATCTATCTATCTATCTATCTATCTATCTATCTATCTATCTATCTATCTATCTATCTATCTATCTATCTATGTAGCCGCCTACGACATTTAGCTCTCCTGGTCGTTTCCATAATGGTATCGATATCGAACTTGGTATGGCATAACATGACTGTATGAAGAACATATTTCACGAATCACAACATGAAAATCATGACATGTATGTCAACAATGTCATGATTTACATTTCATAGTTCTGAAGCTGTTGCAGCGGTTTTGTTCACATGGCATGTTGAAAAACTTGCATGGTATGACATAATTTTATGGCGAACACATGCGACAGACCCTAACATGAAAATATTGGCATGTGTGTCAAGTAACAACATGACTACATGCTACGCTCATGATGCGCTCGCGGCCGTTTCGCTACCGTCACATATACTGAATTTGGTATTACGGGACGTGAATAGATGACGAAAGTAAGATATTGGTGTGAACATGATAAACATGAGATGCGTGTCATGTATCAACATGACTACATGCTACGCTGATGATGCGCTGGCGGCCGCTTTGCTTGCTTCACATGTACCAAACTCGGTATTATACGTGACGCGACCGGACGACATAGGTAAATGACACTTCCAAACGCGATGATCACGACATGTGTGTCATGTAAGAACATGACTACGTGCCCCACTAATGATGTGCTCGTGGCCATTTCGCTATCTTCACATAAGCTAAATTTGATATTGCGTGACGCCAATGGATGATGAAGGTATGTGACTTGTGGAAACCTGATAATCATGAGATGCGTGTCCTGAGAGAACATGACTACATGCCACCGTCAAGGCGCCATTACATTTCGACGTGACGCGGTGCGCGTGCTCGCCGGCGTTCATTTCGTCGATTCACGCCGGCGTTGAGATGCCTGGGGCCAGTCCTGCATATACTCGCAGGGATGTTCCGCGCTGCGTTTTTTTGCGAAATGCGCATTGCAGCGCGTGTGGCGTTCCTCCGTCGAAAAAAAAAATGGCAGCATATCCACTGAGTGAATGATAGAGAGTGGGGCGAAGCATTCGTTCGTCCATTCGTTCTTGCTTCCGTCCGTCCATGCGTCCATCCGCCCGTCCGCGCGTGCGTCTGTTCGTGCGTCAGTCCCTGCGTTCGTCCATGCATCCGCCCCTGCGTCCGTTCATGCGTCCATCCATGTGTCTGTCTGTGTGTCCGTTCGTTCATCTATTCAACACTCCAAGTACCACCATCTCGCATCTTTTCATTATATATTACCCATATAGAAGCACCGCCATCCAGCACACATTCCAAGGTCTAAATGAGAGGTGGCACACGCTCACTTTCCTACGGCTTGCGCTTCGGGTTCACTTCCCACCTTTAACCACCTTGAGTTCATGGTATATACTAGTTCACTGTATTCATGGCACTGCGGCCCAACGCTCGCTAAACCTTTCTAAAACCAAGGAGTTTACGCCCAGCGAGTGTAACGTAGCAACATTTTCCTGTCAGATAGTGCTCAATGTACATGCAATGGCTGTTAATGGGAAATGAGATACAGAAGAATTCGGCTTTTACTTTCTTACGGCTTGCACTTCGTATCTGTTTCCCACCTTTAACCACCTCGAGCTCATGGTATATACTAGTTCACTGTATTCATGGCACTGCGGCCCAACGCTCGCTAAACCTTTCTAAAAGCAAGGAGGTTCCGCCCAGCTAGTATAACGTAGCAATCTTTTCCTGTCAGATAATGCTCAATGGTCATGCAATGGCTTTTAATGGGAAATGAGAGACAGGAGAATTCGGCTTTTACTTTATTACGGCTTGCACTTTGTATCTAGTTCCCACCTTTAACCACCGCGAGTTCATGGTATATACTAGTTCACTGTATTCATGGCACTGCGGTCCAACGATCGCTAAAGCTTTTTACAACTAAGGAGGTTACCATCAGCGAGATAACGTAGCAACTTTTTCTTGTCAGATAGTGCTCAATGTACTTGCCAATTGCCTCTAATGGGGATCCCAGCGTGCGCGTTAGCTAAAAGCCGAATGCTCCTGTCTCTCATTCCCCTTAGCAGCCATTGGTATGTACATTGAGCACTACTTTTTTTGTTCAACAACGCAAGGAAGAAATCAAGAAATCTCTCACCGGCACCACCTTGGAGGTCAAAATGATTGGGCGTAATGTTGTATCTAGCTGCCACGGCACCTTCGCGGGATGGCTCAGTGCCCTCCCATAGTCGAGTATTGCCTGGTCAT
The DNA here is from genome assembly GCF_043290135.1 of Rhipicephalus microplus. NCBI lineage: Eukaryota > Metazoa > Arthropoda > Arachnida > Ixodida > Ixodidae > Rhipicephalus > Rhipicephalus microplus. The sequence goes on from NW_027464891.1 coordinate 62,396, forward strand.
TGACTTTATGTGGCGTCTTGGATGGAGAGTACTCCCAACACGGGACAGACTGGAGAGGTGGGGCATGGTCCCATCTTCCACTTGTCCTAACTGCCCGTTACAGGAGTCTAACCAGCATATGCTGCAGCAATGTGTCATTGCAAAGGTGTTTTGCAAGTCAGATACCACTAGTTTTCGTGGCCTAGGTGTTAATTGCTTTGTAACATCTGGTCGCTGCTCGCGTAGTCGCTTTGCACGCCTTCTAATAGCTGCGGGAGCTTTTTGTTTATGGCGTAATGGGTGCGAAGCTGTTGCAGCAGGTCATCGTCGTCGTGCTCTTCTTCCGATTCTGGAACGCCTCTATTCATAACTGTTATTGTTTCTATCGGAGGAATTGTTCTTCCTTGGGGAGGAAGAATTTCTGCGACATTGGTCGTGCCGCTTTCTTTCCGTAGTTGACCGACGCGTTCGATTTGTCTTCCACCTGGCCTGGTTCCTATAGCCAGGTCACCTGTCAATGTCTGAATGCTGCATGTAATGAGTATGTGTTTACTATTTTTATGTGTTTGTGTATGTCCCATATTGGTGCGTGCTCTTCTATATATGCCCTTCATTCTAACGCTGTAAGTTATGTAACTTTTATGAATATTGATACCTGTTGTACATATTTTCTAACATCTTCACCAAGTCTTGTAGTTTCTGCACATATATCTTCATGTATATTGCCCATAGTGTGATTCGTGCATTTATGTAGTGTATGTATAGTTATTAGTACTATGGACTATGGACATCCTACGGACTTGGACACTTTTGTTTAAATGTGTAATGTATATTGTGCTTTGTCTTTTGTTTGTTATTGTGCCTGTTATACAGACGCTTGTCCCTTACCTTTGTTGCGTCCCATGAGAGAATAAACTTTTTCTAAACACGAAGTACTCGAAATTGTTAAATATTTTTTCTAAACACAATAACCCTTTTTCAAAATCTAATTAGGGACGACTATATGCTCTACCATAGTAGAGTACTAAGTGCTCTCAATCGTTAACCACTTTTTCTAACCACAGGCAGACGCAGTGTTGTTTGGGTAACGCATCGGCGCAAAATGCAGCATGACGCATGTCACGGTGGTTGCCACCGGGCGGCGCCGATGGACGCTGCTCACGGCTGGCGTCATACTATAGAGTGCTCGCGTTTTGCTAACGCTGCGTCAGTGTGCCCAGCGTGCGCGCGTCAACGCTACACTGGAGTATAGTGGGCCTTTCATGATGCGCTCGCAGCCGCTTTGCTAGCTCCACAAATACCAAATTCGGTGTTACGGGACGTCAATGGATGACGAAATATACGACTAGCGCAATCGCGATAATCCTGACACGCGTGTCATGTAAGGAGATGACAACGTAGCACTCTCATAGCTTGCTCGTGGTCGTTTCTCTAGTTCTATATATAATAAATTTTGCATAACGTGACGCGAATATATGAACAAGGTAAACGACACATCCAAACAAGATAAGTATGACACGGAAGTCATGTGCGGCATCATTTACCTCCACCTTGTAATATTTTGCTGATTCTAAAGTGTGATATCAACATTTCTCATTCGTGCTTTGCATATGATCGATTCCCACTGTACGTGAATCTGCCATTTTTTTAAGGGCGAAGATCCTTATAGCGGCACCCGTTAGTCCCTTGTAGTCATAGTAGTAGTGTGTAACTAGTCTTACATTTTGATCTCCAAGGTGGTGCCGGTGGGAGATTTCTTCTGTGCGTTGTTGAAGAATAAAAATTCGCAGCGTGCGGTTTAACTAAAAGCTAAATTCTCATGTCTCTCATTCCCCCTAAGCAGCCACCGGCATGTACATTGAGCCCTATCTGACAAAAAAGGGTTGCTACGTTATACTCGCTGGGCGTAACCTCTTTGGTTTTAGAAATGTTAAGCGAGCGTTGGGCCGCAGTGCCATGAATACAGTGAACTAGTATATACCATGAACTCGAGGTGGTTAAAAGTGGGAAGTAGACACGAAGCGTAAGCCGTAAGAAAGTGTGCGTGTGCCTCCTCTCGTTCAGTCCTTGGAATGTACGCTGGATGGCGGTGCTTCTATATGAGGAATATATGATGAAAAAATGTGAGATGGTGGTACTTGGATTGTTGAATAGATGGACGAACGGACACACAGACCGATGTTGGATGGACGCATGAACGGACGCAGGGGCGGATGCACGGACGAACGCAGGGACGGGCGCACGAACAGACGCACACACGGACGGGCAGATGGACGCACGGGCGGCCACACAGACGCACGTATGGATGGAAGGAAGCAATAACGAATGGACGGACGGATGCTTCGCCCCACTCTCCATCATTCACTCCGTGGATATGCTGTTATTTTTTTCATCTTCTGTTCAATAGAAATTTCCGATGGCCTTTTGTCATTTGTCACAAGTGTCCTGGAGTGGACAATTAATGTAAAACATAGAGGACTAGGCAAATATCAACACTTGTGGAAAATCTGATGTAAAAATGTGTTAAGTTTGTTAAAGGATACGTGCGTCAGGAGGCCTAGTCAAGTTACAATATAGTTGGTCTGGCGGCACATGTTATTTTAACGTATGACTGCAGAGAAAAACAAGTCAGTCACTGGTGCCACTTGTAGCAGTATCACGACTGTTTATTAAAATTGGCTGACCCCCTTCAGAGAACATTTATTCATTAATATAGTGGCACCAAAACATCGCTTCTCGCCCTTTTGGCTAAGATCAAAGTGCTTTTAGCGGGACGGCTTTATGCTCTCCCATAGTAGAGTACCTCGTGCTCTAAATTATTAAAACCTTTTTCTAAACACACCTTAATACAAATACGATTAAAATACGTAACATATACATATTTACGTTTTCTTAGTGTTCTTCGTTTAGCACGTTATGTACATATGTAAACATATGTGTTTTCAACAATTTTTGGTTTGTGTGTGCATGATGTGTTCTCTTGCACGATGCTCTATTGAACTGCAATTGATGTTCATTGTTCTTGAGAATAATTTTTTCTAAACACACACCGTACTCACTCAGTGATGACAGCATTTTTATATACACTCCATACCATCTGTGGCGACGGCTTGTGCCTTCCCATAGCCGAGTACCGAGTAATTTAAATCAATGAACACTTTTTTATGTAGCGAATACATTTTAATGGAGCTATGACGGGCATCAGGCGTTGTCCGCGGCGGTGTCCACACTCCATCTCCCATAGCAACAGCTGTGGGTGCGTGCACTTATCCTCACCCCTATCAACCGGAGCATGTGTTGCGAAAGAGTGTAAGAGAGGGTAAAGACATTTTTTTTATTGATATGATATATAAGGAACCATTATGGCGCCGGCTACTCCTTAGCCGTTGATTGAAACTTGAACACGTATCTTAAAGCAAAACATACAAAGCAGTGCATGGAAAATAGAAAACTTGTGCACAGATATGCAAAGACACACTTATACACACATATCACAATGGTAAGTAAATGTTCGAAAGTCAATGTAAGAAGTGTCTGGAAATGTCTCTCGTTAATATTCGGTCCACCAGGACAAAACAGCAAAGCAAACATCTGGTCCTTATAAAGATGCATTCGCTCGTATGTACATAGTAGTCGACACGTCTTCATTTCACAACACACACGTGATAGGTGTCACATGATACTGTACAGAATAAGTACATGTGTTACAAATGAAAGTTTGTTCTTTGTTAATACTTGTCTGCAATCCCGCTGTCTTGTAAAAAACGTGTAAATGCTTTTAAAGCGTGGGAGTGTAAAACTCCAGTTGGCCACGTGCCCAGAAGTTTTTTCATGCTAAATGGTATGTGGTCCAATGCGAACAGTTCGCACTTAAGTCGGCGTCTCGGCGTGTTATGATGTGGACAGTCTATGAGAAGGTGACAGACGTCTTCATCTATAAATCCACATTCGCATGCGAACAGTTCGCACTTAAGTCGGCGTCTCGGCGTGTTATGATGTGGACAGTCTATGAGAAGGTGACAGACGTCTTCATCTATAAATCCACATTCGCATTCGGGAGTTTCAGCTCTGCCGATTCTGTGCAAAAAATGTTTTGTGTATGCGGTGCCTAGCCTCAATCGGTGAATTAGAGTTTCCATCCTTCTGTCTAATGCCAGCGTAATTTTGAATTCAATGAATGGATCAATGTGATATAAATCGCAGCTCTTTGTACTTTGGTCAAACCAAGCAGTTTTGCTCATTCTGAAAGTTGTATTCTTTATAATACTACGCAATTCATTTTTCGAAATTGGTAAAGAAACAGTAACGTCTTTACGATGTGCTTGTCGTGCTGCTTCATCGGCACCTGTGTTTCCAGGAATGTTGCAGTGGCCAGGTATCCAATGGAATTTGATCTCATGTTGCGCCTTCTTTGCTTTGGTGAGCTCCTTCAGCGTTTCGTATGTCATACTATCACCTATTACTGTTCTGTTTGTACTGGAGAGTGATCTTAATGCGGCCTGTGAGTCACTGAAAAGTACCCATTTTCTAGCGTCTGCTACCGAGTTTATAAACTTTAGAGCATCAGAATAGCGAAGAGCTCAGATGTTGTAGATGACGTCATGTGGCATAATTTAAACGATTCCTTAATATTAAGCTGTGGTATGATAAATGCCGATGTTGAAGACGTTGTAGTACTTGAGCCATCTGTGTAAATATGTATGTACCCTGGATACCGCATGTGTATCTGATAAAGCGCTAGTTGTTGAGCAGCTTGGATGAACATGTCTCTCTTTCTGATAATGCCATCCACTGAGAATTCAATGCTTGGTATTACAAGCAGCCACGGAGGATAGTCCATTTCAGAGCTCCAAAATTCATTTCTGGGTAATATATGTACATTACTCTGTACATCGTTATGAGCATTGCTTTTATCTCTTAGTAAAATCTCCAGTGCCAATGGGTGGTCCCTGTGTTGCGTCTGTAAGCGAAAAAAATGGCGGCATGTTTCAATTGTTCTCATGACTGGAAAGGGTGGTTGTCGAGTCTCTGCTATGACAAGGCTGCTGGAAGTCGCTCGTGGAACACCTATGCAGACGCGCAGTCCCCTAGCTAATAGTCTTTGAAGTCGCTCCTCTGAAGTGCGGGAAAGGCATCTTTTCACCGCTCCTTCCCTCACTGTTGGCTCTCTCGACTTCTTGCGCCCCATTCTTCTGTCCGCTCACTTCTCACTCTCAACCGTTCGCTCGCAGGGCGCCTCTCAAGGCGATAGCTGCAGTCAGTGAAGGCGAATGTCTGATAGCGACGGTACACATCTCGGTGCGAGAAATGCATTCGCATTTTCTCATGATTCCCTTCGGGAAGGTGGAGGAGTTTTTCTAATCACACAATGCTCACAGTACCAGAGTGTATGTACTCTTGACGATACAAAGGTGGGCCTCCAAGGTGCTCGTACACCTTGATATTGTCAGCATTTTTGTCGGTGGTGCCTTATCAACTATGAGGCCCACGGGGTGGTTATATGCTTTCCCATAGTACAGTACTAAGTACTCTAAATCGTTAAACACTTTTTATACACGCTGCAGTGAAATTACTGTCAGACTCTCTCTTTTTTCTTTTCACTCTCTTCCCTCTTTCTCATCTTTTTTGTCCCCTTTCCTAATCCCCCTGTGTAGGGTAGCCAACAGGATGTCTTTCTGGTTAACCTTCCTGCATTCTCCCTTTTGTTGCTTCCTTCCTTCCTTAAACACTTTTTCTAAACACACAGGCGACCTTAGGGTCTTTTTATTGCTCAGTGCGCCCCATACGTTCGGCGCCAGGACGACTACACCCGAGCCGGCGTAATTTTAGTCGACACGGCCTCATCTAGTATGAGACCCACGGGAAGGCATTATGTTGCCCGATAGCAGAGTACCACGTACTATCAATTTTTAACAACTGTTTCTTAACTCACACATGTTTACTCTGGTGCACGAGCATCTTGGTGGGGTAGGCAAAACATCGCGTATTTTGTCAACAGAGCCTCATCAAGTGTCAGGCCCAAAAAATGGCAGCATATCCACGGGGTGAATGATGGAGAGTGGGGCGAAGCATCCGTCCGTCCATTAGTACTTGCTTCTGTCCATCCCTGCGTCCGTCTGTGTGACCATCCGTGCGTCCATCCTCCCGGCCGTGCGTGTGTCTGTTCGTGCGCCCGTCCCTGCGTTCGTCCATCCATCTGCCCCTGCGTCCGTCCATGCGTCCATCCGTCCGTGCAGCCATCCTTGCGTCCGTCCATGCATCTGTCTGTGTGTCCGTTTGTACATCTAGTCATTACTTCAAGTACCTCCATTTGGGATCTTTTCATCATATATTCCGCATATAGAAGCACCGCCATCCAGCAGACTTTCCAAGGACTAAACGACAGGTGGCACACGCACACTTTCTTACGGCTTGAGCTTCGTGTCTACTTCCCACCTTCAACCAACTCGAGTTCATGGTATATACTAGTTCACTGTATTCATGGCACTGCGGCCCAACGCTCGCTAAACCTTTCTAAAACCAAAGAGGTTTCGCCCAGCGAGTATAACGTAGCAACCCTTTCTTGTCAGATAGTTGTCAATGTACATGCCAATGGCTGCTAATGGGGGATGAGAGACAGGAGAATTCAGCTTTTAGTTGGTCAACAACGCACAGGGGAAATCTCCCATCAGCACCACCTTGCAAATCAAAACGTAAGATCAGTTACGTACTACGACGACGACGAGGGACAAACGAGTGCCGCTTGAAGGAGCTTCGCCCCTAAAACGGCACTCCCATAGCAGGGTACCTAACACCTAATTGCTAGTTCTTTTTGGTCTCTAGGGATCGCACATGGCTGTTGCGTTGCAGAGCAGTTATAGTACTCTAAAGCGTTCACTGCTTCCTATGAACTGCAATTTAAACACAGCACTCTCCTGGGTAGGCAGATGGCGTAGTCCCTAAACACGGCTCCTTCCTTGGTACTAGCACATTGCGATGTCAAGCTCTTCGTGGAAGTTTGCAGGTGTACCACCAATTGAGGCTCACTAAGACAGAGAGAATAACACTGAGTGAAAAACAGGGACGTTAACCAGAAAAAAACTCCCGGTTTGCTACTCGGCACTGGGGAAAGGGAAATGGGCATGAAAAGTTAAGGTGAAAAAAAGAGGGAAAGGGATGGTTAAAGAAAGGAATAGAAAACGCACACACACTTAAGCACATGAAGGCTACACTCATTCCGCGAGTCAAGCTGACCACGGAAACTTGATCGTTGCCTTCGTTGTTTTCTTGCTTGCAACAACAACAACAAAAATGTGGATGAGTTAAGAATTTTATTTTCTATTTTATAGAGAAATGGTTTTAAGCTCCTCATAGAAAAGTGTACATCAAAAGTCCAGATGTATGAAGGAGTCCTGCAACACTTTTTTAGCATGGTCAGAAAACACTGCCGATCGGTAGTGGAGGCTGCCGACAACGCGAGAGCCCAATATTATAGCGCAGCACGCAGCCTGGAATTCACAGCAATTATCAAATTCAGCTAATAATTGCTTCCTCTTCTCTCGACGATTGCTTTCTTTTCTCTCTCGGCACACAGTGGGAGCTCAGGTAGAGGCCTTGAACCTCTGTTGTAGTAAGTGCGTTACTTGTGTCGAATGTCTTGCAGTCTTTGCTGGACGTTCTTTGGTTCAAGCCTGTAAGTGGGCAGCTGGAACCGGTCTGAGCGTCCTGGTCAGGCGACCCTAGAGCCACTGCGAAAGAGACTTCAAAATGTCATCGCGCGGTATGTTCTGCCACACTAGCAAGGCAGCATAGAAGTCAACAGAGCCAAAGTGATACTTCTCTAGTAATTGTTTGGCCGCTTGCACTGCTCGCTCGGCCATGCCGTTAGAGCGAGGATGGTATGGACTCGACCGAACATAGTTTGTTCCTATCTGGCTGCTGAAGTTTTGAATCTGGTGACCACTGATCGGTAGTTCATTGTCTGTGATAAGTCTGCTTGGGAAGTCATGCGTAGCAAAGATATCCGTGAAGGCAAAGATCACTTTACTTGCTGATGAAGACCGCACAGCCCTGATTTCAAAGAAAAAGGAGTAAATGTCAACAACAACCAAGTATTCATTTTCTTGATAGTAGCAGAGGTCAACTCCAATGACCTCTCACGGTAAACTTGGCGTTTCATGGCTGTACAATGGCATTCTGTCATTTCTAGGTCTATGCCGCTCGCAGAATTTCTAGCGTCGCGCTGTTTCTTCTATGTCATCATTCATGTCTGGCCAAAATAGACAAATACGAGCTCAGGCTTTCATTTTTTTTCTCCTGCGTGTGCAGCTTTCAGGCAAAATACAATGTCATCACTCATTTTTGGAGGAATAACGACCCTGTTGCTGTAAAGCCTCATGCCATTTTCCGCGTGTAGCTCGTCACGAATGCTCCAGTAGCTGCGCAACTCCAGAATGTTGTCATGCTTGCTTTCGGGCCAGCTTGTGCTTGCGTAGTCACGAAGTTGACGCATTGTAGGGTCTTTTTCCTTTTCTTGCAGAACCTGGTTTAGACGTTTGTCTGAAATTGGAAGATAGGCCATTGAATTGACATGGAAGTGCTCATTGTATTCAATCAAAATTGAATTTGGGAAACTGGATAATGTGTCGGCTATAAAGAGCTCTTTTGCAGGCGTATATTTGACTCACACATGATATTTCTGCAGATTGAGGCGCATGCGCTGAAGTCGAAGTAGGCATTGGTAATAAGGTTTCTTGAAGATCATCTCAAGTCATTTGTGATCCAACTCCACTGTGATTTCAGGCTGCCCAAACAAGTGGTCCTGAAACGTTTCACAACCGTGCGTGATCGCTAGCATTTTTTTTCTATCTGCGCGTATCTCTGTTCAGTTTTCTAGAGAGAGCGCGACGAGTATTCTAGTGAATGATCATTTTGCATAATCACTGAACCGATCCCATTCTGGCTGACATCTACAGAAAGCATGACGGGCTTGTTCTTCCAGTAGTATGCGAGAACGGCCGCCTTTGTTAAAGCTCCACGAAGGGCTTCGAAACTAGCCTGGTGTTGGGCTTCCCAGACCCATGCTGCGTCATTCTTCTGAAGCTCCCGGAGTGGAGCTGTGGCTTCAGCAATATGAGGAATGAAACAGGAGACAAAGGTAATTATACCAAGAAACGTCTGCAGTTCCTTCTTACTGTGTGGGGCTGGAACTTGAAGTATGTCCTCCAGCCACTCCTTATCGAGACTGAGTCCTTCCCGAGTGAGAACATGACCGAGGTACTTGACAGATTTCTGCGAAAAATGGCATTTTACGTGGTTCAACGTAAAGTTGTGGTCCCAGCACTGGTTTAGCACGTTGACAACGTAGTGGTCGTGTTCTTCCTTTGACTTTGAAACGAAAATAATGTCCATTACCACCGCAGTTCCCTCGAGGCCTTCCAATATTTTGTGTATTGCTCACAAGAAAATTTCTGGTGGTGACGCTATTCCGAACAGCGTTCGCAAGAATCTGTTCCGGTCAAAAGAGGCGCTCATCGTGCAAACTTTGGAGCTGTCTTCGTCAAGCTTAATCAGCCAGAAGCCCGAAGCAGCATCAAGTGTCGAGAAGTACTGAGCCCCCGCTTGAAAAAGCGCAATGTCTTCTATGGTCGGTATAGGCTAGTGTTCCCTTAAACCTGCTCTGTTCAGTTCAGTAGGATCGAGACAAATGCGTACTTTACCTTTTTTCTTCTCTACGACCATGTGGCTCAACCATTCTGTAGGCTCAGACACTTTCGGGATCACTCGCTCGGCTTCTATGCGTTTTAGTTTCCTCTTGACCTGGTCTTAAGGTGTTGACCTGGTCTTGACCTGTGTGTGTCCAGGTCTCTTGACCTGGAAACACACACACACACACACACACGCACACACACACACACACTTTCCAAGCAATCACCCATGAAGGAAGTGTGCTGTTTTCTTGCACCAAAACACCGCGATAACCAAACCTGGGCAACAGCAAATAGGCTGCAGTCGTTTAATTAACATAAGCGGTGCTTCCAGCACACATGAACACGTCAAGTCGGCAGACGTCTTGCTCTTGGACCTAAGCGCCGGCCTACTCATATAATATGCGCGATCGAATATCTTTATGATCATTTCCATGAGGTGGTTTCCTCCAAACAAAGCACAGCTTTGTTATCAGCAGCCTTCTTCGTCCCGCCCAGGGTGAGTGCTAAACTAATTTGTGGTTTCCGCCACCGTGATCGATGAGAATGAACTCTGTCGTGCAGCCTGCCACCCGTTCTAGTTGCGGAATTGTTTAAGGCTAAGATTATCGGTCGATGACGGTGCACTATACACGGCCTCACTTTCTGTTTTGTACATATCCTATTCATTTATTAATTATATTTTATTTCTTGCCCTTATTGTACCACGTTTGTACAACTTTTTTGAACAAGCTGGGGCGTACAAAATAATTAAATGAATGTTTAGAAAATAATGAAATTGTCAAACCTTATTTAAGGAGTATACGGTCGTATGAAGTGGTCGGGTGACAAGAAAAGTGAGGCATAACAAAAAGTACCACGTGAAAAGGAGGACGTGGGGTAACAAATCATCATCAGCCTTACTATGCCCCCTGCTGGGCAAAGGCATCTTTCATGATCCGCCAATCAGCCCGGTCTATCAGTCTGGCTATGCCCCCTGCTGGGCAAAGTTATCTTCCATGATCTGCCAATCAGCCCGGTCTTGTATAGATAGATAGATAGATAGATAGATAGATAGATAGATAGATAGATAGATAGATAGATAGATAGATAGATACATAGATAGATAGATAGATAGATAGATAGAAAAAACCTTTGGTTTGCTAAAAAGGCTTCAAAGTTTATATCCACGTTCCACGATGTTATGACAATATTAGTTTTACTACTTGTTTATTTATTATCTGCTAAAGTAACAGCTTTTCGGGTCTTAATGAATAAATATCCGCAACTAATATTTGGAGAAACTGATCAGCAAAAAGTTAGTTAACAAAAGAACAAAGGTCATATTAGCCATTGCGATGACGATAAAAATGGAATGTCTTCTCTTGATGAAATGGCAGTTTTCTGTTTCAGGCCGGACCGATAACACAGTACCCACGCGTATCGCCAATTACGGATGACTTCTTTGCCGTTAAAGTGAGGACCGCTATAGGGAAAAGAAGCATGCAGATGGAGTGATTTAGTCTTCTCGGAACACCTTCAAGAACTGGCAGAATTCATTGTGGAAAGAGGTTCAGAATGAATATTAACTTTTTAGGGGCCCCGAATCTACAAGTTTGAGCAGAGTTATAAATCTTGATGGAAGAAATTGGCGAACGAAAATAAATTGGCGATACCCTTACTAAGCCACGCAAGCACTCAAACAGCGAACCTGAATGACAATAAAGAGAAATATGGTTACTTTTTGAAATATTTCTAGGTTTTAGTTAGGTATCCTAGGTTGTTTATACGTTCATTATCAGTGCAGAGAAGTTCAAAGTGAAAGACAGACAATCACAGACACGACACGGGCACGTCGTCAGTGACATGAACCTTCTATCGCTTTGTCGTCATCTCTCAGCCGCATCTGCCTTACTTTTTTTTTCTAGTCCCTCGTTGTACGTACTGGGAGTGTTCGGCTCCCCCCAGTCACTTTGCGGCCATTTTTTGGGGCTAAGTACTGCCATATTCACTATTAGGGAAAGTTGTGTGAAGTGGGATTTACTCGAAGCTTGTGACGTATACCACTTAAAGTTATTAGGTTTTTCTCTTTCACCTAAGTACCAACAACTGCCTTCTCTCGAGACCCTCTCCTTCACGCAGCCGCCGTCTGGCGCCATTTTCTTCCTAACTTGAAAGATTTACAGAGCCACTCATGTCTAAGTACAGTGGCCACGCATCTTTCCGCGGACGCGACGCGCCTTTCTCCTTCTGTCAGTGGCCCGTCATTAGCAAGTGTGAGACTCGTTTCACCAAGGGCTGGCAGAGCGTTAGGAAGAACGTCGCGGCCGAAAACGAGCGTTATCCAATGAGATTCATCGAAGGACTGGTTATCGCTACTCAAGAAAGAACAGCAAACAATTTAGGCTCTTATTTACTAGTTCATGTCGATGATGATGATAGTATTTTTATAGGCCGCGCCAATATGGGGCAGGTAGCTCTTTGTTCGGTAAACTATTTTCTTCTTCATTTTCAGTTGACCAGTGGTGAATAGTGGGAATCGTACAATTACTGTCGCGCATAATCTTTATAGTTACGGTGGGGCTTTCTTTTTTGTAGAGTATGAAGAAGGAATGATTTGCTCAACAGCAACGCTGTTAAAAAAACTAAAGTGCCGATTTACATAGGCTTAGTTTATTCGAGAACACATTTCATGGGATATCTCAACCAACAAAACTCGCGCTGTGACTGGCGCTCTCAGCGACGTAGGGAAGGCGTACCGACCTTCCATGTGCGTTAGGCGGGTGGCCACGTAAAATTTATTTCAAGAGATATGATTGGAGTTCATGCATTGCCTTCGAGGTGTGCATTCGAAAGCGCCTTCTGGGGGCACTATTTGTTGTGTTGAAACACATTCCGTCCTTCTCATTTGCGTCGAGAGTTGCGAAAGTGGCGTGACGTCAAAATGACGTTGTGAAAAAAAAAACGAAAACAGGCAGCGTGCTTCTCGCTGAGCCGATTCGGACATGTCCGCAAAGTGGACAGCCCGACAGTAGTTCCCCTGGCGTCTCTGCTCAAGTTCACTTTAAATCAAGACATGCACCAACAACTAGCCTCCAACAATTTTTTTCTAGAAGGAAGTACTAGCCTCAATCCTCAGTAACACAGATTGACCAGAGAATGGAAAATTCATATTTCTCCGAGGACCCAGAGAAATGTCCTCCACAGCACATCAGCGAAACAATTTGTACTCAATGAACCGGCACTTTTTTTTTGCTCCGACTTTAGGTAATCAGACAATTACCTATATACATTACAGTGTGTCGTAAGCGATGAAGTCGCCGCTCCTCAATTCATTTCTAGTCGGTGACTTGCTGAGAGTACGGAATGTTCAGATATTGTTGTCTCTGGGAAAATCCCCGAAAAAATCTCTGGAAAGAGCCTTGAAGGCTCCCGGTGAGCTCTTATCATTAGTCATGCCATGAATGGCGTCTCTCTTCTGACAACACCTGATGTTACTCTTTCAAACCACAGGCCTAACAGTGACGCGTAAAGAAGCTCCCGCAGCGTTGGGCCTGCTTTCAGAAAGGAGCACAGATGCTCTCACCTCTTGCAAAGACACGTTTGACTCATTGACTAACGTCACCTGCGTATAGCGCTCTCAGCGAGCGCATGTTTCACTTTTTATAGACGTTGAGTTGAAGTGGATGTTCCTACTTTCAGCGTTTCCTTTAGTGCTTTATGTACGTTGCATATCTGTGATTGGTAGTCATCTTTCATGTGATAAAAACCTGCAAACTTTTCCACTATTTATCAAACATCCTGTTTGTCCGGAACTTTTAAAGTGATTAAAAAATGTCTTTCAATATAGCATTAAAAATATTTGGGTGCATCATTGCGTGTTTTTTTTTCTGCTTATATTCTTCTCAGCCAACTCGTAAATACCTTGCGAAAGTGTTCATATAAAATGTACCACCACCCTCTTCTTTGGAGAACCCTCGAGTATCTGGGCTTACTTTTTCCGCAATATCAAAAGTACTTTCGTTCATTTATTGTCAATATTTTCATGCAGACGTAAGTTATATAGGCGAATTCGCGTTCAAAATGCGTCAAAGTTGCGTGTGCCAATGTGAGGAGTTTTGTGATTATGAAGTAAAGTTTAAGGAACTAAAAAGAGAAAAAAGGTCGACTCCTGAAATTGAGACGTAATTGCAGTCAGCCTGCGCGCTGAAACTTAATATTAGTCAAATGGTGAGCCCCGATATCATTAAGAGTGGTCGCGCAGTCCCAGATCAAAAACACCGCAACCTGAAAGTGCTGAATTAATTGAAAGACCACTTGATTCTCCACAGCGGTCACACTGTTCTTCACGTATCGCATACACCGACGATATTTCAAATTACAGACTCAAACTAACATTTATGCATAATCCCGGTTCTATATTCTTTCCACGCTTAAACACGTGCGTCATGCAACGAAAATGAACTTTGAACTTACGTTCTTATTAAAAATCACTATATATGAGATATCACTTTTTTTCTTTTTCTCAAAACGGGTAAAGTATTCCTCCGATAAGCTCACAAAAACGCACCGCTACTATAAATGTTTTTCTTAACAAAATTTTCTTGCTCTTGAACGGGCAAGCTTTGAACGACCTCTCGTCGGTCCGCAGAAAGGAACGTGCCTGGGCTGATATGGAAAGCATTAGTGGAGGATATCACTCATTCACTTTTAGTTTTGTGGGTATACGCTCACATGAAGCAAGCTCCGGAAAGTCTCGGGGAACGCTTTTCTGGACACCGAATTAAACAGAATATGTATTATGCATGCCGCTGAATGGAGGCTGTGGTATAAATGATTTATGGTTTATTAAAACATAGCGCAAGTTGATCAGACTAAATGGGCCAACAATTAACGTCCATGGACTGTGCTATTGCTATACGTTTCTCGACAAATGTGAGTTGCCGTTCATTGGAGCATTGATTGCTACAAGCGTGAACGACAGGTGATTTGCGACATGGGAACAATAGTGATTTGAAATAGACAATTGCAGTGGACTCTAATGCGGCTCTTAGAAATTCCGTTTAACAGTTTGTAACATATGTGTGGGTATATTAGTAATTAGAGAATGCTGAAGTTTCTCAGCTACATGTACCATCATACAACAATCGTACCTCCTTTAAAAATTTTCTTGTGACAAGAAAGGCGGCAAGCATGGCCCATATTGAAAATGATTGCGTAGTTGCTGATAACAAAGATAATAATAATAATAATAATAATAATAATAATAATAATAATAATAATAATAATAATAATAATAATAATAATAATAATAATAATAATAATAATAATAATAATAATAATAATAATATTAATATGATAATATCTTGGCTTTTACGTACAAAAACCACCATATGCATATTAAAGACACTGTAGTGGAGGGCTCTAGAACCTTTTTAACGTGCACTGACATCGCACAGTGCCCGGGTGATTGCCATTTCACGTCTATCGAAGTTCGATCGCCGGGGCAGGGATTTGAACCCATGACCTTTCGTGTCAGTAGCCGAGCACAATAGCCGCTGTTCACCGAGGCGGACTGCACTTGAAGACTGTGCAGCTGAATAACTAGAAGAGAAGACGAAGGTCTTGCATCTTTCAGATCTGCGAATTTTCTCGGTCATCAGAGAGCGTATATTATCACAAAATAATCCAGAATGAAAGCGATATTTCGAGCCTCACTTCGAAGCAAAAAGCAATAATTTGCGAGGCTTCATAATGTGTTTTATATTGAACGTGAAAAATTGAAACTAAGGTGGGAAAATTCCGACATCAATAAATGTGTTATTTATTTCATTCAATATTTTACTAATAAACGCGTGGGCCCTTTCCGTTTAAATATACGCTAGCGTTAAAGACTATGCCATAAACCTGAGTATTCCAGTCAAGGATAACATGGCACAGTAAATATACAGAAAATATACGAACATTGCGATCATTTGAAAAAAAATTTCTATGAATATGATGAAGGGTAATTTGTTCATTATTCAATCACTGTGTTCAAAACACTGTGACCAAAAAAAAAACCGCCAGGCCTGCGCGGAAGGTACAGCACAGTCACAGCGAAAGCTTGAAGAGCGGCCTTTCAGAGCCTTCCAAAACACTCATTGGGTGGGTAACTACTGCAGGTACACTTGCTTGATACCCACTATGGCACTAATAATAAACATTTTTGAGTAATATGCTGTCATTTGCTGTGTTATTTTCCGTCATTTTTCTGAGAAGCGTGGAATACGCTGAACACTTGCAAGGAAGCTTGCGCCAATTCTTCATTCAGTGGCTGAAGACAATGAGGAATTATGACTAACAATAGGAGAACAACAACAACAACAACATTAAATGGCCCAATACTTCCTGTGCTTCCGGTGCTGCCTAGTATAACGGCTATAAAATATCGAAAATTTGCACTCAGTGCTGATGCCATAGAATCAGTAACACCAAGCAATGAATTTCGACATTTGAAATATCGAGGGAAATCCGGCTGGTGGCATACTAGACAACTGGAAGCCATGTTAACAAGACTACGATGTCGTGTGCCCCCTTTGAATCTATATTCACACAGGGCTGGTCCGGGAATATCTCCCCTATGCCGCTTTTGTACAGATCTGGAATCAGTAGACCATTATTTTTTGTCATGTCGCCGTTACAGTCTATTGAGGAAACGTTTCCTTGCCATCCCATTTTCTAACCTTGGGCTGCCCTTCACCATTGAGAATATGCTCTCCTTTGGTGCTTCGTTTCTGGGCTACAGCCACAGCAATGCCTTTAATGCCATTTGCAGCTATCCTTGTGAAACAAAATGAATGCGCCTCTAAATTCCAATTTGCATATTTGTTATTATAATATTACTAACAAATTCTAAACATCAATTTTAAACATGCTCAAAATTACTGCAATTTCGCTTCGAGATATATATTATTCTGTCTGGTCAAAATGGCAAAAAAAATAGTGCAGTCTTTCTGTATTTACGCGTGCTTTATCCTCCTCCTGTTAGGATTAGGTATCATTCGAAAGGCTTTAAATTTCACATCCTCGATTCTTGGCCAATCCCCTTAAGTGGGCAAGAGCTATAGTGAAGGCATCATCATCATCATCATCATCCTCATCATCAAGTGGGTATGGGCCACAGTTGATAGGTGAATAATAACAAGCCTTTGTAACAAGTATGAGCATTGGACTAACCACTCGTTACGCTATTTCCATCGTCTTTTTACTGGTTGTCCTTTCGCTGTTTTAACCGCTTTATAAGTCATAATAAAGCGATTGTTTTCCCGGCATGAAGCCTACCTAAGGTAAGTTTTCAAACAAGTCTCAAGCAACGGTGTGGCTTAGTGGTAGAATACTGAGCTGGCACAAAGTGGACCCAGGTTCAAGCTTCACTGTGTCTTCGGTACTATAAATTGACGCGAGTTTTAGTCTTCGGTACTATAAATTGACCCGAGTTAAATTGACCCGTGCCGCTTTAAGGAGCTTCGCCCCTTTTTAGGAGCGAAGCTCCTTAAAGCGGCACGCATTCGCCCTTCGTCGTAGTATGTAACATGTCTTACGCTTCGAGCAGCAAGGTGGTGCTGGTAGAAGATTTCTCCTGTGCGTTGTTGAACAATAAAAAATTTGCAGCGTGAGCGTTCCTTAAAAGCCGAATTCTCCCGTCTCTCATTCCCAATTAGCAGCCATTGGCATGTACATTGAGCACTATCTGGCAAGATAGGGTTGCTACAAAATACTCGCTGGGCGTAAACTCCTTGGTTTTAGGAAGGTTTAGGGAGCGTTCGGCCGCAGTGCCATGAATACAAAGAACTAGTATATACCATGCACTGGAGGTGGGTAAAGGTGGAAAGTAGACATGAAGCGTAAGCCGTAAGAAAGTCTGCGTGTGCCACCTCTCGTTTAGTCCTTGGAATGTCCGCTGGATTGCGGTGCTTCTATATGCGGAATATATGATGAAAAGGTGCGAGATGGTGGTACTTGAAGTGTTGACTAGATAGACGAACGGACACACAGATATGTGCATGGACGGACGCCTGGATGTCTGCACGGACGGATGGACGCATGGATGGACGCCGGGGCGGATGCATGGATGAACACAAGGACGGGCACATTGATGGACGTGCAGACGCACGAACAGAGGCACGCACGGATGGGCGGATGGACGCATGGACGGACGGAAGCAAGAAGGAATGAACGGACGGATGTTTCGCCCCACTCTCCATCATACACCCCGTGGATATGCTGCCATTTTGTTTTATCTACTAACAGGTTTCACTTTAAACTGAACGTAGCTCGTTCAAATTTCGAGAAGATTTTCATCCAGTGATATTTATGGAAACACAGATCCCCTTTTTTTTGTTCTCGTCATTCAACGATCACATACATCCTGTGTCCGCATGGTGAAGTTTCAAGAAAAAAATAGCGAAATGGTATTATTATAGTTATATTAACTCTACGTGCGCCATTACATTATCTGCAGGTTAATGTCCGGTGGCGATCCGAGTGCGTGAGGCGTTACCTTACTGTGTGAAGCGTACAAATGAAAATGTGTAAATGGAGATGTATCAATGGAGATGTATCAATGGAAATGTATAAATGTATGAAATCTATAGATATAAGATATGACTGTCCATATCCTTTGCTGCCCTCTCCGTTCTCCCGCAATATGTTAACGATTGTCTGAACCATTCCAACTCCTGTGAATTAAAATAAATAGATGGCACATAGAACCATTGAATGTCAGGTTTTGTGGGCGTGCCCAAACTGACCCCCAAATTTAGAATTTTTTCTAGGTCTTACGAGCAGTGGAAGGCGCCGCTTCCCAGCTCCTTACCCGGAGCTACAGCTTGTGCTCCAGGGAGCTGAATGCGGACAAGGAACTGCTTAGATTTTTAATAAAACGAACCCGGATAAGCTCCTATGAACATAATGCCACGTTCTGGGCCAGATTGATCGAAGATTATTGACTGCGTGCTTGTGTGTGAGCTTTGTAACGTGCTATCTTTCTTTATTTTTCCTCTCCCTCTTGCAAGGTCTCCATCCTGTTCACACGTGTAATGAGCACACCGGTTGTGCTAGCAAGGATAATCTCCCTGCATTTTTTGATTGATATGTGGAGTTTAACGTCCCAAATCCACCATATTGACCCGTGTATATGAGAGATGCCGTAGTGGAGGGCTCCGGAAATTTCTGCTACCTGGGGTTCTTTAACATGCACCGAAATCTGATCATACGGGCCTACAACGTTTCCGCCTCCATCGCAAAATGCAGCCGCCACAGTCGGGATTTGATCTCGCGACCTGCGGGTCAGTAGCCGAGTACCTTAGCCACTAGACCACCGCAGTGGGGCTCCCAGCATTTTTTTAAAGACAATATAGTTTTTCTTGGGGACCCTCGACGTAAATATTTCGGTCTGTATGTCTGTACATTTGTCTGTTTGTCCGCCCTTAACGGTGGACAAAACACTTTAAGTAATTACTGGCTGATTTCAATTCTCCCACTTTTTTCCAATGGACTTGACAAAAATATTCTTGCTGGAACATTGACGTTTTTCGATAAACATTTCGTTTTAACTCAATCACAATATATTTTTAGGTCAGGCTTCTCAACCGGAAGAGCTGTATTGTTTCAAAAGAAATTGATTCTCAAAACTATTGAGGACAAAAAGTTCTACTTGGCACATTTTTATACGTGTAGAAAACATTCGCAAAAACAAACCACAAGACACTATTAGGAAAATGGCAGTGCTATGGAATTCTTGGTGTAGCCCTATATCTGATCGAAAGCTATCTAACAGACAGACACCAGTGTGTATATATAAAAAAAGAAATTTCGTCCGTGCAATCTGTAAAAGATGGTGTGTCCCAAGGCAGCATGTTGGGTCCCCTTTTGTTCATCATATTTATAAAAGATATTGTACATGCTGGCCCAATATCTAATCAAAGCAGACGATACAAGCTTATTTTTTTTAGGTACAAATGTTAGTCATCTCGTAAATAGAGCTATCTTAACTATACAAGAGATATACAGCTGGACCCTTAAAAATTCCTTACTTTTAAATTGTTCCAATACACAAGATGTTCTTTTTCGCTCAAAATTTTCCTCAATGAAATCACCGAAACCTTTAATCTCATGTTAAATAGCAGCATAATCGAATTCATTTCCACCGCTAACTTTTTGAGCGTTGTTTTCTATAAGTTTAAGAAATGCGATTATCATCCAGAATTTTTATACAACGATTTTTGCAAAGCCTTAGCTGTCTTGATAAAATGTTAGGGTTTATTGCCAGTTTCTCAAAAACTCATTTTATTCAATACGCTCTTTACATCACATTTGAGTTATTGCAATCTTATTTGAAGTAATGGAACAAAACAATCGATTAGTAATCGTAATATCTTACAGAAAAAAGCGCTACAATCTTTTGTGAACCTCCCTTTTAAATTCCCATACTTCACAAATATTCGCTAAATATAAAACAATTAAATTAAACCTGCTCCACAAATATTCTTTCACCATCTCTTTTAGATCTGATACCATAAAAGATCGTGGCTATATAGGTAGTTTAGCTAAGCAGCAATTAAATCCTTCGGTGCGCCTAAACCGACACTTTGAATATTGGCATGTGCCGAGACCACGCGCAAATTATGGTTTTCAGACATTGCGTTATTGTTTACTGAATGCACTAAATAAATTATCAAATAATTGTGAAAATATTCGTACACTTTGTGATATTTCTATTTTAAGTATGCTTTATTAGTTTGTGTCTAGTATTATACTTTTTTCTTGCAATGTATAGCATGTGCATTTTTATTTGTATAGGTTTCTACAACTCTTTGTTCTGATGAAAAGCATATCACTTAGAAAATAATAAGTTAATCTATGCGCATCAGCATGGATTTAGATCCGCTTTATCTACTGTCACCCAACTGGCTGAAATAATTCATGTGTTAATCAGCACGCTCAATCTGAAAGGCCAAACCAATGCCATAGTTTTTTACTTCTCCAAGGCATTGACGTTGTTCCTCACCAGGATCTAGTAACAAAATTACTCGCTATAAGAATTCAACGGAACGTTATAATATGGATAGAATACTGCTGTGACAGGTATACTATTTGCAACACAAAGGCCGTGTGTCACCATGAATGGGTGTGTCTCAAATGAGTTGGAGGTGTACTCCGGTGTTCCGCAAGGCTCAGTCCTTGGGCCTCTTCTTTTTTAGTTTATATAAATGACATTCATCTCTGTGTGGAGCAACTGGCCCAGATTAGACCATTTGCGAATGACAGCGCAATATATGCAGCCATAAATAATGACGAAGACCAAATTAAACTAAACAATGCTTTACAATCGATTGATGCACGGTGCGTAACGTAGGTATTAAAACTAAATCCTTGAAAAACTAAATTTATTGTGTTGACCAATAAAAAGAAGCCTCTACAATTTACATACACTTTGGAAAATACTACAATAACTAGAACAGATCATGTTAAATATTTAGGCGTCGCACTCACGAGTAATCTCAGCTGGGAACCGCATGTCGAGAACGTCTGTAGGGAGGCACTAATGAAATTTTTCTTTTTAAAGAGAAAACTGCAAAATGCTCCTCCTACGGTTAAAATTAATGCGTACAAAGCACTACTGCGACCAAAGTTGGAGTATACCGATGTTATTTGGAGCCCTTGGCAGCAGTAGTTGATTTAAAAAATTAAACGAGTTCAGAGTTTAGCTTTGCGTTTTAGGAGCGAAGCTCCTTAAGGCGTGGGCTGTGCGTCCCCTGTATGTTGCCACCTCTCGTTCAGTTCTAAGTATTACGCTAGCCACCACCCGATCTAAAGGGTACAGCCATATCCATCCGTCCATCCGTCCATCCGTCCGTCCATCCATCCATCCATTCATCCACCCGTCCGTCCGTCCGTCCGTCCATCCGTCCATCCATCCATCCGTCCATCCGTCCGTCCGTCGGTCCGTCCATCCATCCGTCCGTCCATCCATCCGTCCATCCGTCCGTCCGCCCGTCCGTCTATCCATCCGTCCATCCGTTCGTCCGTCCGTCCGTTCGTCCGTCCGTCCAAAAGATGCAAGATGTTATAAACTAGACGGCGGTACGTGTAGTTGATTATGAAAGATGCGAGGGGTTATAAAATAGGCATGATGCCACATATGGCGCATGTCATCGTTCGATATAGTGCGGCGACGTACGCTAGGGGGAGCGTTGCAATAAAATCGAGCGGGCAAAATGTACGGAGGATTCATGGTTTACCAGGTTTACCTCCGGAGCTTCGCCCACTCATCATCATTCACTTCGTGGATATTGATTGATATGTGGGGTTTAACGTCCCAAAACCACCATATGATTATGAGAGACGCCGTAGTGGAGGGCTCCGGAAATTTAGACCACCTGGGGTTCTTTAACGTGCACCCAAATCTGAGCACACGGGCCTACAACATTTCCGCCTCCATCGGAAATGCAGCCGCCGTAGCCGGGATTCGAACCCGCGCCCTGCGGGTCAGCAGCCGAGTACCTTAGCCACTAGACTACCGCGGCGGGGCACTTCGTGGATATGGCGGCATTTATATATATTCCGTTTACTCACAGCATTCTATTGTAACCCATTGACGTAATAAGGCAAGCCTACAAAAACATGAGCAGCGCAGGATAGTATCAAGATTAAATTCATTTACCAGCTTCTTCATGGGGAGTTTAGGTTATCATGGGAACATTATCTTCAACATATTTCAAAACTTTCAGCCAGAACAAATCATAGCAAAACCTTTATGTAACCAGTTAGCCACATTAATGTCCACAAACTTGTTCTATTTCCTGACGCGATTACTTGTTGGAATATTTTGTTTTAAACTCTGGGACGTACGCTTCATTTACAGAATATAATATAAATAATACTTTTTCTTGATGTATGTGGCCTGTATGTATGTGTATATATGTGTGTATATATAAGTATAATACGTAGGCATGTATATACTGCTGAGTGCTGTGTCTTTCGATTTGTTAATTTGCTATGTATTACTTTTCAAGCTGTGCCAAGATATGCTGTGCATTTGTATTTATTTTCTCTTTATATTTTTGTACTCACTCCTGCATGGGCCCCCGTGAAGGGCGTGCAGTATCTGTAGATAAAAAAAATAAACATGCATTGCTGGTTTGAACTGTGCTGTTTATTGTGCTTTTGATGTTTTCTTGCTACAGATACCATGGGAATATGTGGCTTGTCAAGCTGTTTTATACATCTTTTTTTCTCTGCCCCACCCACTTATTGTACAACTGTACATGGTAAAATAAAGTAACTGTGAACTCTAAACTTTAAACGGTATACCCCCAAGGGCCCCAGACAATACCCCGAACGGCCGACCCCGTCCGCAGCGCCCACCAATATTGCTCAAAATTCAGCGTTTATACTTTTGCAATTGTCAATGAAATAAACCACAGCATATCCACGGCGTTAATGATGACGAGTGCGTGAAGCTCCTGAGAGAATCATCGGTAAAGCCATGAATCTTTCATGTGCAATTCGCCCAGTCGATCATGATGTAAAGACATTATCAGAAACACTGTGTGTATATATATAGAAATCCACTTATACTTGTTCTTAGAGACTAAGGATGGCTTGCGATGTCGCTTCATTATGACGGCTTTATGGTCTGTGAAATGAAGGGTGAGTGGTTCCTGCGTAGCTTGCAGTGGAAAATTTGCATATACTAGGTCAATGCATGTTCCTCAGATTGTGGTCCGTTTCATATGGTCATACGATCATATGAAACATCTAATTGCATATCTAGAAGCTACATGTTGAATAAGCCAATTCTTGGTCGTGTCTGCGGTATCAACGTTGAAATCACCAACGATTATGAGCGGCATCATGAGCTACAAGTACCGCCATCTAGTTCTACATAGAAGTACAGCTATTGGTGGCACATACCCGTTCCAGAGCGGCTATGTGCCACCGGTGGCTACGTACGTCAACAACAACAAACCACATGGGGTGTACAGACCCACGCCCTAAGGAGCTTCGCCCCTAAAAGAAATTATTGCGCATATCTGAGGCACTATAAACACACGACAATAGTCTGCATTTGTGCCTCTTTACTAGAAAAAGCATACATAAGTAATTCTAAGGACCGTAGATCACGCTACGCTGACCATGCAACGCTTGCACAAAAAGCCAAGTATTTCCTACGTTTTGCTAAGACGACATGGTGGGGTACCTACCCGTTGCCTTGCGTTCTGCACCTTATCGCCTTTGACACGGGTGCGCACGCCGCGCGCTTCGTTTTCCAAGGTAAGTGCCAGAGTATTCATGTCTCACGTGTGACGTGACTTGTCTCACGTGTGACGGTCTCCACTGCATGCTCGAGGAACTCTAACGCAGCGCCTCCAGACTACCATTCAGCGATTTTCTTGCACAGAATATCAAAGACAGGTTTTGTTCACTCTCTCCAGACGCAATACTATCGTCTTTCGACGACATTTGCAATGTGACATGCAGAGGCGAGGCCATTTTTTTCTACCAAATATTTGTTTTGTTTTGAGTTTCTATACCACGTGACGCAGGCGGCAGTATCCAGTGGAACCCAGGCCATCTGTCTCCATCTATCCTGCTCGTTGTACCTCATTCAAAACCCTTGTAAACAAAATTCCGTCACCGCTTCTTCTCTGCATTCTATGGTATATGAGCACTCTGTAGAAAAAAAAGCATGAATATTAGTTCTTCATTAGAATCAGAAAAAAAACTAACACACTACTCGAAGGTCGCAGGTTCGCTGCTGCTGGTGGCAAGTTATCTTGCATCCCCTTTTGTTTCTTCCCATTTGAATTACAATTACTTCTATACCAACCCCTATACTTCTCTTGGCATCATTGTTTATTATCATTAATGCTGCGTACAACAAACAATGAGCATTTAGGTTATACGGAAGTAAATTGTGCCTTTACAGGGATATTTCCATGTTTATTGTTCATTGACATAAGAAAATTTGCACAATGGATTTTAATGCTCGGGAGTTATAGCACCTATTAACTTAAATGCACCCACGTTGACGCTTCTACATGGATCTCCCGACGAGTATACCGTTCATGATCATTGATTCATAGTGAACGCAGAACTTAACAAAACAATCCAACTAGAGGAAGACCCTCAGCGCATCGTGCGCTGCGATTTTTCTCGGGGCGAGCGTAAGTGAGCAACGCTGCATTAAATACACATTAACGAGTAGACAAGTGAAGCAAGTGCACTTCGTAAATCTATTCTTGGTTTGGATAGACGGTATGAACGAGGCCGGTGAATGTGATCACCCCGCGGTGTGTTAAGCCATTGAAAAAATTGGACTTTTCTTGAAAAGGGGCCGAATAGGACAGACGCGTAGCCAAAGCTGTGTACGTAGAAGGAGAGTTAGAGGTTCCAATCTCAGAAGGCACAATAATGGTGCATTGCTTTATTGTACCGCGGCAAGAGGGTGGCTGCAACCCACTGACGTCCTGTTAGAGGAATGTGTCAGATGTATAGGCGCTTTTGTAGAGCTGTCAGAGCCCATGACCAGGGCGTGATGGAGTGCTCGGAGACTTTTGCTGTGCACCGAGGGATCATAGATTCTATGGCCATTAACAGATCTTCTATTCTGATAGCAATTATATGGACACTCTCGGCTGAATCACGCCGCTGGCGTCGGCGTCAAGATCCGTATATGCACATATATCTATATATATGAAAACGCAAGAAGGAAAAATCCATGAAGAGACTCCGGCGCGCGAAATTGAACGTGGCACCTCCGGGTCTTGAATGCGAGGCGTTAACCACTGTACCACCGAGAGGTACCTCCTTTATTGTTTAAACGGCAAGCTATTTATATCTACCCCCTCCCGCTGTTGGCGCGCATCTCGGGAGAAAACTATCGTGTTTTAGCACTATCAGCAAGATGGCGCAATGAGTGCGCGGCGGCTCTCAACTCTCACGCGTACTTTGGTCCACGTAGAGGAAGATTGAACAATCTTTCGCGTGCCCTTATCTCCCGGTGGTGAGGATCATACGTCTTGGCTGGCCTTGTGCTTGAGCTGCAACGATGTAGTTATGGGGCACACAAAGGTCACTGCAATCGTTGCACAGCCTCCATTTGCGAAAAGGGCGCGCTTTTCAGACACAGCGAAGTAACAACTGAGACACTTATTCGCGTTCATCTGTACCTGCGATTACGTTCCATGCGTCATTTGTGCGTAAGAAACACGGGCGTGTTTCAATCTGCTTGCGATTCTGCACGTGGCCTTCCGATTCGCTGCTATCGCGCCCATTGCTTCGCATTTGCGGCAAAGCTGTGACTCTTTTTTTTTTTTTGACAGTCATTGTGTACTTTTTACACGTCATTTGCATCGCGGAAATACGTCACTAAAGTCTCCAGGGACACCGGCATAAAACTTTCATGCAAAAAAAAAATGTGCATTCTTTTTTCTGCTGAAAAAGGCTGGAATGGAAATCGGCGCCCAAGGGACGGCTTCATGCTCTCCTATAGTTGAGTACCAAGTACCCGAAATTGTTTTAGATTTTTTCTCAACACAGTTAATCTACCGTCTACTTTTGTGACGACAGCGCACAGATTTTACACTAACCAAAAACGTTACTCATTACTATATTGTTATATATTATATATATATATATATATATATGAGAATCGTGAATGCTTTCTCGTTGTGGTCTTCCACTGAATTTATTATTTCCCCACAATGAAACGGGGGGTGGTGAAGAAAAAAAAACGTTGACACTTTTTCACAATGTGTATTTTTTGTCCGCAATGTTTGAGCAATCGCACTAGTAAGGTGCTATGTTGTAGGTTTCCTTAATTTTGTTCCCTTGCTCTCTACTAGTCGACACAGGTGAATTGCAATAAAAAAAGTTGTAGCAAGCCTCTTCTCGACAGTAAATGACGCGGAACTCCAAGAACGTAAAATGTACTTTGTTGTCTAGCAGGGGAAATGCCTTTCCTTGAAAGCACCTAGGAGCTCCGAGCATAGTTAAAAACAGAAAATTCTGCTAAAAACCCGCCATTAGCTTCACTTGACTGCTAGTGAGTCAGAGAAATAAGTTTGGTAGGTGGTGGGCGTGGGAAAAAAGTTGGTGGTGAGGCGATTTCTGTGGATAGATTGGGTCGCTCAATCAAGACATCTGAGATTAGACAGAACCAAACCGCTAATATCTTCTTCTTAACTCTCTATTCCTCTTCTTTAACCCGCCAGTGTATACGTAGCCAACCTGAACTCTTTCCGGTTAACCTCCCTGCCTTCTTTCTTTCTGTTTGCTTGCTGCTTTCATGTCTCACTAGAAATGCCCATACTTAGTTCATACAAACGAAGCCGAAAGAGCATTACGCATTTCATTGCCATTCTAAACGCACTGTCTTTCTCTATGTTTCGTTCTCTTTCTTTCTCATTTTTCTTTTCCCGTCTCTGTGTTCCTCGCTTTCTTCTTCTTTCCCCAATTTTGACTTCTTTTTTTATTTATCTCCGCTTCATTCTCTTTCTGTTTTTTCCTATTCCATTTTTGTATCTCATTCATTCTATCTTTTCCTATCGCTATATGTATCTAGCTCTGTGTGTCCGTTGCCCATCAAGGTCACTGCATGCGGCGCTGGATAAATCGGCACACGTTCCCTAGAAGCGAAGCAGAAGATTCTGGAAAAGACGGGAAAAGCACGTGCTGGCCGACACTTTGCGTTGCACGCCCTAGACTTTATGGTACAATTAGTTGTTGGTGATGATAATTTGTACACAGACTTCATGAAGTTTCTCCGAGCGTGAAGAGCACTGCAGTTATAGAAGCAAACGACACTTAGGTTATGTTTATTGTCGTGGGCAGCCTTGTTGTTTTAGTTTTAATGGCAAATAATATTGTACTTGAATAATGTGAAGATTAGTAAACCAAGTTTTTCGATTTTTGTAAAATAAAAGAAAAGGTTTTCAAGCAGCATTGAGGTAAAATATACAAGCTAAGCTATAGCTGATCGAAAGCAGGTAGGGCTCTACTGCTGCGTTTGCACAGCTTGCTCAAGTCCCCCACAAGAAGTGATCAAGCGACACATCACGAACATATTGATTAGTGTCGCATAGCGACCGCTAATTGCTTTGTGAGCAACAATGTTTTCGCCATCGTTAGTCGTGAATCGTTAGTCGGCGGTGGCCGGTAACGTCGCGGTGTTTATTTGGTCAGAGTGATTGCGTCGTTAGACTGAATTTGGTCTATGAGACTTTGTTTCTTCAGTGTTAATTAACTTGGACATTAGCTGTACTTAGTACTTACGATAGGGCCATTATAAATGCGTTCTTGATTATGTAAAATAGTAGCTGCACGATACATGCGAAACAATTGCTTAGGCTATAGGTGTTTGTTAAACTGCTGCGCTGGTTAAGTGGCCATGGCAGAGCACAATTATACAAGAGCGACGTCGCCATCCAATTTACAGAAAGCCCCTTTTGATGGAATGCAAGAACCCACCTCTGTACCGTGCTTTGAATAAATGTTAAAGAGAGCACCAGGTGGCCGAACTTACTACAGTCCTCATGTTAGTGTAGCTGGTAACCCATTATTCAAGGAGCCGTGATGTAGGAAACTTGCTATACAAAACTAGTAAATGTTTGATCAATGAAGCAATGTATTTCTAAACATATACAGTAATTGAAACATCAACAAACAATAAGTTTGATGGTCTAATACAATTTCTGTCATTGGGCAATACAGTGGAGGGACAATCGTAGCCTGATATCAGTTCGTGGGCCTGTTCCTTGATACCGTAAGGAGTCATTGTAACGCAAGAATAAACACAAAACGGGAGACATAGGTGACTACGGACGCTGAATACTTCTTTTGAGAGTCCATGGTGTTCAGTATTACTTTTTGTTTTGTGTTGAGTACTCGTGGATAGCTTTGATTCCTCGATTTTAATACAATTTTTATAATTATCAGCTTTTTTCGAGATATTTTGCATATATCCGCGTTGCCGCAATCAGGGTTAGCGCGTCTGAAATACAGTTAGTGTCCAATCAATATGATCAGTTAAAACAGATAAAATAACCAATCTGTTCATCAAGGTTGAGTGATGCATTTCATTTGGCACTGATAGTACAGAACCCTTTGAGTCACAGAATGTCCTGTGCGCTCGTGCGCACGTAATTCCTGTTCACTCAGAACAGATACCCGATGCCTTACTTGTGCTTTAATTGTCTTTACAGTTCAGCTGTTTACGCTGTCACTTACTCGTGCTTCGCCATGCAAAACTCTTTAGGGAGTAATAAGCCACAGGAATCGGACAAGCACCACTTCTTTGTACAGCAGATAGGAGCGCTCAAGGAAGCTCTGCTCTGCCAGGTTGATCACAAGAACACGGGGAAAAGAAAGAGAGAATGAAGGACACACACAAAAAAGAGAGAAAGAGATAGAGGAATTGAGAATGAAAACTATAGAAAGAAATAAAAAGAACAAAGACGGACGAATCTTACGCTGAGCCTCGAAAAGCTTGAAACAGCAGAGCTACACGTGTCTCAATCCCGAAAAAAAAACAATAACCAGCAAAAACCTAGCAACGACTTCGAAATGACCTATAGCAACAACCTAGAAGACACTATATTAACACTATATTAGTCTTAGGAGTCATTCAGTTTTGTTGTTTGAAGCCCTGTGCGACTACATACAAGCTGCATCATTGTTTTATGCCTACATCTCGTGAAATAATCGGTCTGTAGTCTCCATCGCTCGGCGCATTGATTCCCAGAATAGGAAACGCATTTTAACAGCGGAGCTGTTTATAAAAAAACACCGGTCCATGATGTGAGGACAGAACTGATCATTAAAGGGCACACCTTCTCTTTGTCCTCTTATTGGGACGGCTAAAAAAGTTGGAGAACCTGTAACCGACTCCAGTGACGTGCAATAGAGGCTGACAACGCCTCCCGGGCATACAAGTACCCCGCCCCTTTCGCTTTCCGCGTGCTGCGAAGGTACAGACGCTTCCAGTGTTAAAGTGAACATCCGAGCTCACAGCAAGTTTAGATATCACTGCTACCGGAAGCATGGTAGCTTAGATATGCATAAGACCACGGGTGGTTAAAGGTCGTGAATTCTCTTGAGAGACAAGTGTTGTGCATGTAGAATAATACTTTCATAGCCACTTTCTGTTAGAGGGCCAGCAATATTGATGGGGCACATTCGAGTGCTCTGTTTATGAGTGGACGCTACTGCACACCTGATGATTGAATCAACCTGACAGAACTCGCCGCAAACAACACGTATCTCATCTGCGGCAACAAGCAGGAAGTCAATAAAGCGCAGCAATATATAGGGCATATGCCACACACTGAGCATGTGAATTTGCCTACTACGATTATACTGGTGCTGAGCAAGTCGTATACATGCTTACCACGAGCACTGAAGTCATTAACGCTTTGGTAAACGAAACAGTGGGAACTTTACAAACGGGAATAATCGGATGCCCTTGCCAGGCACTTACCGAGGTTTCACAATACTGAAGCTGACATGAATTTTTTGTCATAAATTCTGGTGAGTACGTGCTATCTAAAGCTTCTCTTAACGCACATTCAAATTAGCTTGTGCTTCAATTGATTTTATAATGAGGAATCTTAGACGTCGAACCTACGACTTCTCACTCAACATTACTCTAAAACAAATCAGCCACCAGAACAGAGTTACAAGTAGCAGTGCAAGTTCAATGCATCATGGTATTATGGACGTGTTTCTGTTCCGTAGTCCTACAACACGGACGATTTATTCTCAAAGTCAGCGCCACAACTGATGGCGAATGATACAATTCCTAAAAGGGTTTGCTCATAAAGCATGTATATTTACTGTTGCAGTTATTGCGTTATTGTTTGTTCATTCTAATACAATTATTTTTAAATATGCAGATGCCGTTTATTACACAGGTACTGTTGTAAACATTTCAAGGCCACGGAATGCTCACAAAAAATAAGCGAATCTCGTATCTGCCGCCTGAATTCAAGTAAAGACATTACTTCAAATGATCTGCATTTAGTCATCAACCTTTATCTAGCCACTTGAAGGCACACTCGTTCTAAGTCAATCCTTTTCAAATCGTCTCAAAGAATTCTCCTTAGACAAGCGAAGGTCTACAAAGGAGCTCGGATACGTTTTAGGGCATTCCTCCCACTAGCGACTGCCTTGAATTTGTCCCACTGTGAGCGTACAATGCCTTCGTATATTTGAATGTTCCTACCATTAAATAGGCGGTTTCACTTTTCAGCGGCAAGCATTTTCGTTGACCGCCAATGTTTGAGATTGTCACGTTGCCTTGCACCGTAAATTGTTGAGACACCCTCTGTAAGGCTGAAGACGGGTCTCTTGCATTCAGGCCTCCTATTTATTATTATTTTTTCAATTGTCGCAAACTTTGTGCACAGGGTCACTTCATGCGAAGTATTTAGGAGAGGTGAGAAGAAAACACTAAACTCAGCACAACTTTTTTTCGATTGTGTTTTCCTTTATCGGGATTTAATTTGCGGCAAAATAGCTCTTTAACGACTGTCGAATCTATCTCGCAGGAGTGTCATTTCAGTACACACGATGAATGTGGAGAATGAGGTAAAATGCAAAGAGTGCACGTGAGAGAACGATTGCTTCGAGGACTGGAATTTCAGCGTAGGCGTTACGAAACAATGCGCCACTGTATACACGTGACTTGGTGCAATTTTAAAGCAATGTGGTCGAGAAGTCTTTCGGCTGTAGATTTTTTTACAGCAAAACATAATTCATCTTTCATCGCACAAGTCGTGGCATGGCCCCTCGTGGACGTTGGTGAGCTGGCAAACATGTGATTAGGTATAGCCACGCCACGGCACCAGTGCTGGCGGACCAGCAGAAGGCTGTTCACAGGGTGCCTGTGGCAGCAAATATTTTGCCTCTCTGTCCCGACGTCGGAGCAGTCGTCATAAGTCTAGGAATGATCCTGATGACCACAACAATGTTACTCAAATGATATACCAGCCCCGCCGCGGTGGTCTAATGGCTAAGGTACTCGGCTGCTGACTGGCATGTCGTGGGTTTGAATCCCGGCTGCGGCGGCTGCATTTCTGATGGAAGCGGAAATGTTGTAGGCCCGTGTTCTCAGATTTGGGTGCGCGTTAGAGAACGCCAGCTGGTCGAAATTTCCGGAGCCCTCCACTACGGCGTGTATGCATATGGTGGTTTCGGGACAGTAAACATCATATATCAATCATTCAATCAATCAATCAATCAATCAATCATGCAATGAATCAATCAATCAATCAAATGATATACCAGAATGTTTTATGCGGTGCACGTAATAGTTCAAACATCATAAGGTGCAGATATTATTGTATGAAAAAAGAAAAAGAGGGCTGTATTTATTTCTAATGAGCAATATCAGCACTAAAATATTAAAAATCAGTGACGGTTAAAATACTGCCTAATGTGAAACCTGTCCAAAGCTCTGCGTCGGGGAGTCCCCAACTGTGCTAGAAGTTTTGTCTATCCGCAATTGTAGCAATGTTGACATTCATTACGTATTGCCACAGAGGCTGCCTATGCTGGAGTGCTGCGCACACTTCTGTGCATTGCAGTCGACAGAACCACGCGAAACACCGACAGCCGCGTTGCAACAAGCCTACCGGCAGCATTACACGTGCTAGCTCTGTGTGCGCCTACAATCACACTGAGGGACCAGCGTGCATGACGGCGGAATAAAGTGAGGCGATTCATGCCAGTGGCATGGCCTCTGGACAAAACATTGGCCTCATATCTGCAGGTTTCACTGCAAATGTCACCGAAATACGATAGTCTTGCGTGTGGAGAGAGTGAACAAAACGTTTTAATGGCGAAGCTCCGTAAAGCAGCACCCGTTCGTCCCTTGTAGTAGTCGTAGTCGTAGTCGTAGTGTGTAACCAGTCTTGCGTTTTGACCTGCAAGGTGGTGCCGGTGGCAGATTTCTCCTGTGCGTTGTTGAACAATAAAAAATTCGCAGCGTGCGCGTTAACTAAAAGCCGAATTCTCCTGTCTCTCATTCCCCAATGGCAGCCATTGGCATGTACAATAAACACTATCTGACAAGAAAAGGTTGCTACGTTATACTCGCTGGGCGTAACCTCCTTGGTTTTAGAAAGGTTTAGCGAGCGTTGAGCCGCAATGTCATGAATACAGCGAACCTATATATACCGTAAACTCAAGGTGGTTAAAGTCGGGAAGTAGATATGAAGCGCAAGCCGTAAGAAAGTAAAAGCCGAATTCTCCTGTGTCTCATTCCCTATTAGCAGCCATTGACATGTTCATTGAACACTATCTAACAAGAAAGGATTGCTACGTTATACTCGCCGGGCGTAGCCTCCTTGGTTTTAGAAAAGTTTAGCAAGCATTGGGCCGCAGTGCCAGAAATACAGCGAACTAGTTTATACCATGAACTCGAGGTGGTTAAAGGTGGGAAGTAGACACGAAGCGCAAGCCGTAAGAAAGTGTGCGTGTGCCACTTTTCGTTCAGTCCTTGGAGTGTCTGCTGGATAGCGGTGCTTATATATGCGGAATATATGATGAAAAGACGCGAGATGGTGGTACTTGGAGTGTTGACTTGATGGACGAACGGAACACAGACAGATACATGGACGGACACGTGGATTACTGCGCGGACGTATGGACGCATGGACGGACACAGGGGTGGATGCAAGAACTAACGCAGGGATGGACGCACAGATGCACGTGTAGACGCACAAACAGACGCACGCAGGGACGGGCGGATGGACGCGCGGACGGTCACACAGATGGACGCGTGGATGGACAGAAGCAAGAACGAATGGATGGACCTATGCTTCGCTCCACTCTCCATCATTAACCCCGTGGATATGCTGCCATTTGTCTTTGATGTTCTGAGTGAGAAAATTTGTGAATTGTATTCTGCAAGCGCTGCGTTAGAGAGTCTCGATGCGTGCAGGGAAGGCCAACGAGCGCATCGAGGCCAGTTAGACACGAGCGCCATCTGGCAGTTATCTTCAAAAACAAAGGAAGGCGTGCGCGCCTGCGGAGAAAGATGCGTGCATGTCCCTGAGGTGATAAGGAGTAGAACGCAAAGAGACAGGCAGGTGCCACCACCGTGTCGTCTTAGCCAAGCGTTGGCAACACTTGCCTTTTTGAGCATCGCGTCGCATTGTCAGCGCAGCGTGATAAACGCTATAGTCCTTAGAATTACTTGTGTGTGTCTTGTCTTCTGTAGTATAGAGGCACACATACAAAACATTGATGTGTTGTTATGTTGCCTCAGATGTGCACAATAATTGCTTTTCAATTGACAATCGCACAAGTATGAATGCTGAAACTTGAGCAATATTGATGGGTGCTGCGGATGTGGTTGGGCATTTGAGGTATCGTTTGGTCACTTAGGTGCAATGAAGAGGATCGTTACCGCAGACAAACAGACAATTGTACAAACAGACAGACAGACAGAAAGACAGACAAGCCAAGATTTGGCGTTGAAGATCCCCTGGAAAAACTATCGTCTTTAAAAGCGCACGTTACGGCCTGCCGCGTCGAACGGCCTTCTATGGGAGAGCGTGTGTCAGCCGTAGGATCAGTAGCGACCGCTGCAACGCGACGGGGCCGGGACGGTAGGGACGGGGAGACGAGTGGTGGTGGCTCCCTCGGGGCAGCAGCCGCAGCAAATTAGATTGTGTTTGTCACAACACTAACCCACTCAGTTGTTCTAATCAGCGTTTTTTACACTCTCATTTACCGTAACGATGACATATCGTGTATTTAGTAGACTAATATGTGGTGTCTAGTTAAAAAGCGAAATTTTTTGTGTGTGTTCCGAGAACCTGACTTTTTTATTTCAGATTCAGCTTCTTGCTTTGAGGCTGACAGAGAAATGCACAAGACAAGTAGCTGAATTTTATTTATTTATTTATTTAGTTATATACCTTAAGGGCCTCTAGGGCATTACATAAGGGGGGTTTCATACAGTAATCAGTGACAACAGCAATTTTTTTAGAAGAAAAGAAGACAAAAAACAAGAAAACATGCGCAGGCCACACAGTCCGTCAACCAAGATAAGCAAGAAATAGCACAGCAAGGTTTTCGCAAGCGAGCACATTGAAAAAGCTGCACGACACGTTATTCAGCAATGCCTAAGATTGTCCAACACATTCAAGGAACGCAAATAATGCAGACTGAAAAGATAATTGCTGTGTATGCGTTACAATGCTGGTAGGCAGAGCATTCCACTCGGTTATCGCTAAGACAAGGGGTGAGTATTGGTGTTTTCTTTGTGTGAGAAAATATCGGTTCAATTTTATGATCATGGTCAACGCGTGCGGAAATGTACAAAGCAGGGTGAATGAACGTATGGCGGAACGGCGAATCACTGTGGTATAATTTGTGGAAGAAAGATAGGCGGAAATATTTCCTGCGCATGGTAAGAGGGGGGAAATTTAATTTTTTCCTAATGAATGACACATTTTCATAGCGGGAATAACATGACAAAATAAATCGCGCGGCTTTGTTTTGGACAGTTTCGAGGGTATCAGTAAGGCTTGCTGTGGGGGGGTGCCATTCTACGGAAGCATATTCTAGGGTTGGCAGGATAACAGTATTGTATGCGTGAAGTTTGGTGTCTTTGTTTGCAAGTTTCAGGCGGCGCTTAAGAAGACCAAGTTTCCGTTGTGCTTTCACGGTAATGTATTCTACGTGGCTAGTCCAGGTTATATTAAAGTGGGATAAAATACCTAGATATTTAATAGATACAACTGTCTGAATTACCAAGTTTATGACATACTCATGGGGCGAAGGATGTGCAACGGATGAAAAGCGTACGTGTTTGGTTTTGTTTCCATTTATTTCCATTTGCCATAAATGGCACCATTCTGATAATTCTGTCAAGTCGGCTGCAAGATGTTTACGTCATTTGGTTCAGTGATTTCCTTATAAATTACGCAATCGTCTGCAAAGAGGCGCAGTAAAGAGTTAATATTATATCCGATATCATTAATATAGACTAGAAACAACAGAGGGCCTAGTACGGATCCCTGGGGTACCCCGGATTTGACAGGTCTGGGAGTAGAGATAACGTTGCTCAGCTTAAATGACTGCACCCTGTTAGTAGGAAAACCGCTTATTCACTGGGTTGTTTTATCGTCTAGCTGTAGATTACATATTTTAGTCATCAACCTTTTGTGTTGCACGCGGTCAAATGCTTTAGCAAAATCTATAAAAATTGCGTCAGTGTAGCGGGAATTATTCAGAGAATCATTAAGATCAGTTATCATGTCGAACAGCTGAGTTTCGCACGAAGAATTATTGCGGAAGCTATGTTGGTTGTTGGAGCAAGTTATTTGTATTCAGGTAAGATACGATGTGCGTAAACAGAATATGCTCGAGTATTTTGCACTGAATATAAGTAAGAGAGATTGGCCGGTAATTATTAGCAGATGATTTTAACCAAGATTAATATAGGTACCACTAATGCTTACTTCCAATCATCTGGGACGGAACCTGTGTTCAGTGACTGCTGAAATATTAGTTTCAATGGGTACAATAATTTTTGAGCGGTTAATTTCAGAAGTTTGGAGCTAATGCCATCAGGCCCTGGACTCGTCTTGTACTCAGGTCGCTCAATGGCACGTGCTACGCCATTTTCGGTGATTTCTATTGGCAGAAACATATCATGAATGACGGTCTCTGGTAGGACGAGGGAATCTAATGGAAGCTCATTTGAAAACACCGATGCAAACTGATCGCTGAATATTTCCGCAGATTCTTCAGCTGATGGAGAATCGCCATGCTCACCGTCTAGCAAGGTCGGAGAATCAGTGTTTTTAGGGTTTACCACTTGCCAGAATTTTTTAGGGTCAGTTTTGAGGAGTTTAGGCAGCGTTCAATTGAAAAATTTATGTTTGGCTTCTTTATTGGTTTTTCTTGATACATTTCTATAGTTATGCCAGTCTACTGTCGATTTTGTCCGAGATGCCTTCCTAAATGCACGCTTCTTTTTATTAATTCTTCTTTTCACATCCTGTGTGAACGACGGATTGTTTTTGTTTGATCTAATACCCATTTTTGGTACGCAACTATCT
Organism: Rhipicephalus microplus; assembly: GCF_043290135.1. Taxonomy (NCBI): domain Eukaryota; kingdom Metazoa; phylum Arthropoda; class Arachnida; order Ixodida; family Ixodidae; genus Rhipicephalus; species Rhipicephalus microplus. The sequence goes on from NW_027464891.1 coordinate 99,162, forward strand.
TCGATTTATTTTATTATGCCACGAAATTTAAACCAGTTTTCATTTGCAGTGCAATTCGCAAAGCTGGCTTCCAACTGGGGTGTAAACTCTTCCAGCATATGGTTCATTTTCTCGACATTGGTGCGTGCATAATTGAGTATGTGCTTGTCCGTTATGGTTTTATTGGACAGTGGGATAGATAAGAGCAATGTACGGCGTGGTGATCGCTGATTTCCTCCAGGACATGAGTAAGTGCATATTCTGGTTGGTTAGTGAGTATTAGGTCCAATATGTTGTTTCCGCGAGTTGGTTTCGTCACGAGCTGGGACATGTTGTGCAAATGTGCTAGGTTTATGAAGTTGAGGCTTTCTTGACGACGGCTAGTACAGCTAACAGTGGAAGAGGACCTGTCTATGTCGGGGTGATTGAAGTCCCCTCCAAGAATCGCAACAGAGTTTGGGTGCTTGTTTAAGACATAATCAATGAAATCATTCAGGTGCTCAATGAACACTGGGCCACTATCGGGAGGTCTGTAGCACACGCCTATGACGCACGGTACATGCCCCAAGCGTGCCGCAACCCACGTAATTTCAAGGGACGAGTCGTAGACTATGACGGAAGGACGAAATTCTTTTCTAATGGCAATAATCACCCCTCCACCATGACGAGCGGCTCTGTCTTGTCGAAATGTTGTGTACTGCGCAGGGAAGCCAAGTTCGCTGTTTTCCGTGTCAGAATTTAGCCACGTCTCCGTGCCAAGAATAACATCAGCATTGCACGTGTGTATAAGGGCTTTAAGTTCGTGAAGTTTGCTATATATACTGCGAAACTTCGCAAGGATGATTGATAGCTTTTTATTCGCAGTTGATTTCTTAGCGCGTGATGGTCTGGCGGATACATTGTGTCAAGCCGTTACAGGTCCGTAGTTTGTGGCCATATAACACTGAATGTGCCACAAAGTCATTGTTCTAATAATGAAGATGTCTTAAACTTACACATTTTTTTCGTGACGTTTATTGAGCACTTTCGCGTTCAAACATAAATTGAATATTTTTCTTGTTATCCGGTATACGTTAGTGTGCCGAAAAGTAATTAAGCTACAAACTCTGGATAAAAGTGGGTCTTACAAACATCGTGACGTGCTTTTCATAGCTTTATTGAAGAGGCTGCGAAAATATTAGAAGTGCAATTCAAATTTTTCGATAATATATACACACACAGACACACACACACACACATGTATATATATATATATATATATATATATATATATATATATATATATATATATATATATATATATATATATATATATATATCACTGAGATCCTCCGAAGAAGGCTGGTCCACCAGCCGAAACTGTTAGGAATAAATAAATATTTTATTGTTTTGTTTCCTATACTGCACTATTCTCGAAGTTTATAACTTTTAATACGGTAGCCGGAAAAAACTCTGATCATCTATTTCATCTATATATATATATATATATATATATATATATATATATATATATATATATATATATATATATATATATATATATATATATTGGGGGCGATGAATAGTTGTATACCTAAGGGCTCGTTTTTTGTGTTTTGACACAATTATAATGAGATCTAACAGAAAGTAATGCCAAGGAATGTATAGAGGAAGTTATTGGAACAAATAGAATGTAAATAAAAAGAAAGAAAAGTGGGTGAAAAAATAACCAGCCGTGAGCTGGAATCAAACCTAGGACCTTCGAATAACGCGTTCGATGCTCTTCTTACCACTTAGATATCACAGCGGCCTTCTCTCTATCGACGTTTTTTGGTTTATATGTGAATTTAGAAGTAAAAGTGTCGGTCAGCGCCATCTATAAGCCAAGCGGCGAGTGTGAAAGACCCTTTGATGCGCATGTGTGGCGTTATGTAGCACGTGAACTTATTACGAGCGGGCAGCTGACCAATGGTCTCTCGTATACAACCTAATGACACCAAGTCTGCCAGTACGAGACCCTCGTTAATGAATAAGGGAAAGAAGTGTATACCCAAGGGCTAGTTTCTCTGTGTTTTGACACAATATTAATATTAATGAGATCTAACAGACAGTAATGCCAATAAATGTGTAGGGGAAGTTATTAGAACAATAGGAATGAAAATAAGAAGAAAGAAAAGTGGGTGAAAAAATAACTATATATATATATATATATATATATAATACACCTGCTGCGGTGTCATCATCCAGTGCACGGACAGCTGGGAGTCTTAACAACACAGAAGGCTCGGAAACACCAAATCACACACGTTGCCGAGAGCCAGAAGCGTCCATTAGGAACAGCGTCACAAGAGCCTCCGAAGAATTCGAGCGCACTACCTTCATTACCCGAAAGGCAGTATAACAGTCCACTGACTACCATCTGCCTACTGGGCACCACATCAAGTTGCCCAGAAAATCAGTGCCATGGTCAAAAGCGGCTGCCACCTCAGCTCCTTCCACATGAACACCATCAATACCAGCAGAAGCAAGCCGAAGAACAACAGAGTCTCCATGGGCTACACTAGCAAGGACGACTACGAACGGAAAAATCTTTGAAAGAACACTCGAGGAATAAACAAAGGCGTCTAAAAGCGGGTCAAGTGAAGCGACGACAAATTAAATATGTCTTGCTTAAGACAAACAAGTCTTCTAATTCAAGACAATTTCGCAAAAAGGAACATCGCACACGTTTTCTCCAGAAGAGATCAAGATTCAGTCTACAATCAAAGCTGTTCATACAACAGGACACAAAGTGACAAAGAAGGCGCGAAACCACACCCTATATTACGGAAAGACGCAGAAATCACCGCATCAGTCTTGGTCAACAAACACACACACGGGTGGCACTGCATGTGTACCAATCAAGGCAAAGAGCACGACGCCTACAAAAATCGTGCTGGTGGTTCTCTAAAGTCTTCGCACCACGTTCATTCTTCGCAAATACACAATCAGTTTCATCATCTGCTGTTTCAGCGTTCAAGGTGTATTTGTGTTTTCCAGCACGCAACAGTCAGCCTCACCCACCAGAACTCCATCACTTGCCGGACTGCTGCACTCTCCTGTGAAGCTAAAGTGTGTTGACGGAAACTTCCTGGGTCATGGAACGATCTTCACTTTTTTGACTGTGTTCACTTTTAAGTCGTGCATGTTCAGTTTATAGTTTCTGTTCGTCTGACGCAACTTCTTTCGGGGGGGGGGGAGGGGGAATCCTGTAACGTAAGAAGGCAGGGATGGTTAGGAGAAGATGAAGAAGATGTGCTTAATAGAATAAACATGGCGTATGAGCCAGGCCACGTCACACCCATTCATCATAGCGTCACACACACACACACACACATATATATATATATACATATATATATAAATATATATATATATATATATATATATATAGAAGAATAACTTCGGTTGCCGCAAGGTTATAAATATGAAAGTAGATGCGCTTTCACATAACAACTGTTTATTGTGCCGACGTTTCGACAGGAACCCTGTCTTTTTCAAGGCATAATACTATTTACATATGTTCCGTGCCTTTTTATATCCTGTCGAGACAGGAGGGGAGGGGTCAATTGAGAAAGAGAGAGAGAGAGAAAAAAAGAAAAAAGAAGAAACAGCAAAACCGGAGGACAAACATTAAATAAAATATAGAAAATCTAGGAGAAGAAGCAAGACCGACACGGCGTAATTAGAAAAGGGCAGCATTTCAACAGAGTAGGGCAGAGGTAGATGAGGAATGTCATCATTGTTAACAATACCTCCCCCGCACCCACACTTCCCCAAGTGGGCAGGGAGCCGCCGTTTTTGTATTTCACCTTTGCGTGTAGTCCGCTGGCGGCTCGTTCCTCTTTGAAGTGTATGACAAGTTAATGGGGAGGGCTTAAGCGCTTTAAGTGCATGCTGGTGGCGTCGGGAGAAGCGAAAAAGCCGGTGAATGAGGCACTGCCATCGATATTCATTATATGCATTGGCTCCTTGTCAGTTAAGGAACAGAATGTGGGTTAAAAATTGAAGAAGAAGAAAAAAAGGAAAAAAAACCATAGGGGGGGGGGGGAGGGGGGAGACTGTACGACATCCGAGACAGTCACCACACAGTTGCGGCTCACTTGGGAAGACATGCGCGCATTCACGAAAAAGTTAACGAAACCACCTAGTTGTCAGCTCCTTGTCAGTGAAGGAACAGAATGTGCGTTTCAACTTAAAGAAGAGAATGAAAAAGAAAAAGAAAAAAAAGAAAAAAGAAAAAGAAAAAAAAGAGGGGGGGGGGACAATACGACATCCGGGACCACTTATCTGTGCGTTCCGGCTGTGCTTGATGAGGCAAATCCTTTCTATGTTGTCAGATGCATAGGCCAAAAGCTTTGTTAGCGGGTAATATTATTGTCGTAATGAAACCGGACTGATTAGAGAGAAGCGTTTGCGTCTTTTAGTTGTCGTAACGCAGACAGAGTGCCTGGGTGTTCATTTATTCCGTATTTTATCGTGTTAAATTTGAAGATAAAATAAGATTCCCGTTGTTCCCTTTCTCTGATTGTTCGAAATTTGTTTTCTAGTAGTGTAACCCTGATGTCATCAAAGCTGTGGTCTTTTAATGTGCAGTGTTTTGAAAGTGGAAGGCCTGGCAGAGATCGTACATGTGCCCGATGGTTGTTGAATCTAATTCTAAACGGAGTGTCTGTCTGGCCCACGTATTGCTTGTTACATACCCCACATTCCAGGAGGTATATGACGTTGTCTGAGTCACAGTCTAGTGCACCTCTTATCCTGTGCTTAAAATCCGAGTGGGTGCTTTTCGCCACTGTCGTTGTCTGCATGTGTTTGAATACCCTGCATCTGCTTTTTCCGCAAGGGTGACACCCAATTTGAGATTTCACACCTACCTTTGAATTTATTAAATGATCCTTTATATTTTTCGGCCTTCTGTATACAACACAAGGAGGAGAAGTGAAAATTTTGGATAGTCGCACGCTCTGTTCCAATATGTTAAAGTGTTTTCTTAGGACCTTGTTTATGTTCGGTGGGCTGCTCGTGAAAGTTAATAGCAAGTTTTTGTTGCGGTGTTGGTCGGCGTTTCTCTGGTGGTTGAGAAGAATCTGGCGGTCCAGATTTTCAGCTTTTTTGATGGCGTCATCGATGATAGCTGACGGGTATTCTTGATTAAGGAGTACTTCGCGCATATGTGTGCTGTTTTTGTGGAAGTCCTCGGTGCGGGAGCAGATTCGTCGAAATCTGTGTGCTTGGGAATAGGGAATGCTGGTCTTGCAATGTCGCGGGTGGCAGCTTTTGAAGTGCAGGTATTGTTGCCTGTCTGTAGGTTTTCTGTATACGTTAGTTACCAACGCACCCTCGTCCACTCGAATGAGTACATCAAGAAAGTTTATTTCAGTGTTAGAGTAGGTGTGTGTAAAATAAATGCTGGGGTGTACCTGGTTGAAAGCCTGTATGAATTTGAGGAGCTCGTTTTCCGAATGTGTCCAAATTATGAATATATCATCTAGGTACCGTTTATAGAGTAATGGTTTGATATTACAAGATGAAAGAAAATTGGACTCTATGTGGTGCATGAATATGTTAGCGTAGTTTGGGGCCATTCTTGTACCCATTGCCGTACCGCTGATTTGAAGATAGTACTGGTTGTTAAATTCAAAGCTGTTCAAATCGAGTACAAGTCTTGTGAAGATTTCAATTACTTTTTTGCTTGGATAAGCGACAGGGTTGTGTGTGCCATACGATTCAACAAGTGCCCTTACACCATCGTCATGTGGGATATTTGTGTAGAGTGAGCTAACATCCAATGTTACGAGAAATGCACCGTCTGGAATTTTCACGTCTGCTATTTCCCGAAGAAAGTGGTTTGTGTCACGCAAGAAGGACTCATGTGTGGGTGGTATGTCTTTGATTAAAGAATCAATATAACTGGAAATGGGTTCTGTTAACGTTCCCGTGCCTGATATAATGGGTCTGCCAGGGTTATTTTCTTTATGAATCTTCGGCAGCATGTAAAAACGACCAGGCGCCGAATGTACCGTAATAAGTGCCTTTTTAAGCTTTGAATTAATGACGCCTTCACGTGTGAGATTCTCTAGGGTTGTTACAATGATTTTTTTGTGCTCCATGGTAGGGTCAAAGTCGAGGTGTTTGTAGAATTGTTTGTTATTTAGTTGTCGCTTGCCTTCCTCAATGTAGTCCGATCTATTCAGAACAACAATCGCGCCTCCTTTGTCTGCTGGTTTGATGACGAGATCTTCGCAGTTGCTCAACGTGAGTAGTGCCTCTTTTTCTCTTTTTGATATGTTATTCAAGCTTGGTTTGTGCACTTTGTACGCATGTCTAACATCTTTTTGGACCGCGTCTATATAGAGATCCAGATGTCGATCTCTGTTGGCGTCTGGGGTCCATTGCCGTCCGATTACCCCACGAAAAAGTGTGTTATCTTTTTCGGGTTTATCAAAGAAATATTCCTCCAATCGTAAATTTCGTGCGAAGTTGTCTAGGTCTTTTAGGAGCGTGAATTCATCATACCTTCCGTTGCCAGGGCAGAATGTAAGTCCGCGTGATAGTATACTCAATTCTTCTTTGCTGAGTTCTTTGTCGGAAAGGTTAATAACGTTTGGCTCTTTGGGGTGTGGTGGCAAATTTTTTTGAACGTGAGATGATTTGGTATTTTTTCTGTAAGCAGCAGTGGGTATAGCTTGTGACACATTGTCCCGCGCAAATTTCTTCCTCTTAAGTTTTTCGATTTCCTCCGTTTTTTTGTGCTCAAATACGTCTAGTTCCTTAGTTTCCCACTCCGAAAGAGAAAAGTTATTTCTTAAATACCGCTCCTCGTCTGTCAGTGCGTTTAGAGTCTTTCTACAGTGTTCGATGGTGACCTTCATTAGCTCCTGTGTGGCGTGATCGAGAATTTCGTTCCACCGTTTCATTTCCCCTTCGGCAAAATTATGCATCGATGGTGTTAGCGACAAGCGCAGCCCCTTGGGAGCCGTACCCGCCAGTACATATTGCTCGAGGCTTTGCACGTGAAGTTCGTGCCGTATTCTTTTGTCAACCACTTTTCTAAGTTTGAGAAAATTTGGACCCGTTCTATGGCCTAGTTCATCTGAAACGGACGGAGTTTGCCCACTCGCCTACTCCCAAGCACTGCGGCGTGACTCTTCCGATGCCATCTGTCGAGGCGGCAAAGAGAAGAATATGAACCCAGCAGCCCCAGAAACAGTTGCTGCCCGTTCTCCAGGCCAGCATACCCCGTCGAGACCCCCCTCACCGAGTGCACAACTGCCGTCACGCTTGCCACGGCTGTCGTCGACGCCTACAACACACACCCCGGAAACGGTGACGAAGGGTAATCCGGGCCAACAACAACGGCCAGCTGTACCAAAATCAACAGCAACGAGCGGCCAGAGTAAACCACCCGCAAGGAAAAATCAGCAGCCAACATCATCAACGAACAAGCAGCAACCACCAGCAGCCAACAGCAGGCGTCTACAGGCCAGCTCGTCACGGGAGGCACAACGGGATGGAGCTCCAACCCAAACCAGGTACGACCTCCGGGCACCTTGTGGCCCTATTCGCCGCGTCTGTGCAAAGTGACATACTGGCTGTGCGAGTGGGCAAACTCCGTCCGTTTCAGATGAACTAGGCCATAGAACGGGTCCAAATTTTCTCAAACTTAGAAAAGTGGTTGACAAAAGAATACGGCACGAACTTCACGTGCAAAGCCTCGAGCAATATGTACTGGCGGGTACGTCTCCCAAGGGGCTGCGCTTGTCGCTAACACCATCGATGCATAATTTTGCCGAAGGGGAAATGAAACGGTGGAACGAAATTCTCGATCACGCCACACAGGAGCTAATGAAGGTCACCATCGAACACTGTAGAAAGACTCTAAACGCACTGACAGACGAGGAGCGGTATTTAAGAAATAACTTTTCTCTTTCGGAGTGGGAAACTAAGGAACTAGACGTATTTGAGCACAAAAAAACGGAGGAAATTGAAAAACTTAAGAGGAAGAAATTTGCGCGGGACAATGTGTCACAAGCTATACCCACTGCTGCTTACAGAAAAAATACCAAATCATCTCACGTTCAAAAAAATTTGCCACCACACCCCAAAGAGCCAAACGTTATTAACCTTTCCGACAAAGAACTCAGCAAAGAAGAATTGAGTATACTATCACGCGGACTTACATTCTGCCCTGGCAACGGAAGGTATGATGAATTCACGCTCCTAAAAGACCTAGACAACTTCGCACGAAATTTACGATTGGAGGAATATTTCTTTGATAAACCCGAAAAAGATAACACACTTTTTCGTGGGGTAATCGGACGGCAATGGACCCCAGACGCCAACAGAGATCGACATCTGGATCTCTATATAGACGCGGTCCAAAAAGATGTTAGACATGCGTACAAAGTGCACAAACCAAGCTTGAATAACATATCAAAAAGAGAAAAAGAGGCACTACTCACGTTGAGCAACTGCGAAGATCTCGTCATCAAACCAGCAGACAAAGGAGGCGCGATTGTTGTTCTGAATAGATCGGACTACATTGAGGAAGGCAAGCGACAACTAAATAACAAACAATTCTACAAACACCTCGACTTTGACCCTACCATGGAGCACAAAAAAATCATTGTAACAACCCTAGAGAATCTCACACGTGAAGGCGTCATTAATTCAAAGCTTAAAAAGGCACTTATTACGGTACATTCGGCGCCTGGTCGTTTTTACATGCTGCCGAAGATTCATAAAGAAAATAACCCTGTCAGACCCATTATATCAGGCACGGGAACGTTAACGGAACCCATTTCCAGTTATATTGATTCTTTAATCAAAGACATACCACCCACACATGAGTCCTTCTTGCGTGACACAAACCACTTTCTTCGGGAAATAGCAGACGTGAAAATTCCAGACGGTGCATTTCTCGTAACATTGGATGTTAGCTCACTCTACACAAATATCCCACATGACGATGGTGTAAGGGCACTTGTTGAATCGTATGGCACACACAACCCTGTCGCTTATCCAAGCAAAAAAGTAATTGAAATCTTCACAAGACTTGTACTCGATTTGAACAGCTTTGAATTTAACAACCAGTACTATCTTCAAATCAGCGGTACGGCAATGGGTACAAGAATGGCCCCAAACTACGCTAACATATTCATGCACCACATAGAGTCCAATTTTCTTTCATCTTGTAATATCAAACCATTACTCTATAAACGGTACCTAGATGATATATTCATAATTTGGACACATTCGGAAAACGAGCTCCTCAAATTCATACAGGCTTTCAACCAGGTACACCCCAGCATTTATTTTACACACACCTACTCTAACACTGAAATAAACTTTCTTGATGTACTCATTCGAGTGGACGAGGGTGCGTTGGTAACTAACGTATACAGAAAACCTACAGACAGGCAACAATACCTGCACTTCAAAAGCTGCCACCCGCGACATTGCAAGACCAGCATTCCCTATTCCCAAGCACACAGATTTCGACGAATCTGCTCCCGCACCGAGGACTTCCACAAAAACAGCACACATATGCGCGAAGTACTCCTTAATCAAGAATACCCGTCAGCTATCATCGATGACGCCATCAAAAAAGCTGAAAATCTGGACCGCCAGATTCTTCTCAACCACCAGAGAAACGCCGACCAACACCGCAACAAAAACTTGCTATTAACTTTCACGAGCAGCCCACCGAACATAAACAAGGTCCTAAGAAAACACTTTAACATATTGGAACAGAGCGTGCGACTATCCAAAATTTTCACTTCTCCTCCTTGTGTTGTATACAGAAGGCCGAAAAATATAAAGGATCATTTAATAAATTCAAAGATAGGTGTGAAATCTCAAATTGGGTGTCACCCTTGCGGAAAAAGCAGATGCAGGGTATGCAAACACATGCAGACAACGACAGTGGCGAAAAGCACCCACTCGGATTTTAAGCACAGGATAAGAGGTGCACTAGACTGTGACTCAGACAACGTCATATACCTCCTGGAATGTGGGGTATGTAACAAGCAATACGTGGGCCAGACAGACACTCCGTTTAGAATTAGATTCAACAACCATCGGGCACATGTACGATCTCTGCCAGGCCTTCCACTTTCAAAACACTGCACATTAAAAGACCACAGCTTTGATGACATCAGGGTTACACTACTAGAAAACAAATTTCGAACAATCAGAGAAAGGGAACAACGGGAATCTTATTTTATCTTCAAATTTAACACGATAAAATACGGAATAAATGAACACCCAGGCACTCTGTCTGCGTTACGACAACTAAAAGACGCAAACGCTTCTCTCTAATCAGTCCGGTTTCATTACGACAATAATATTACCCGCTAACAAAGCTTTTGGCCTATGCATCTGACAACATAGAAAGGATTTGCCTCATCAAGCACAGCCGGAACGCACAGATAAGTGGTCCCGGATGTCGTATTGTCCCCCCCCCCTCTTTTTTTTCTTTTTCTTTTTTCTTTTTTTTCTTTTTCTTTTTCATTCTCTTCTTTAAGTTGAAACGCACATTCTGTTCCTTCACTGACAAGGAGCTGACAACTAGGTGGTTTCGTTAACTTTTTCGTGAATGCGCGCATGTCTTCCCAAGTGAGCCGCAACTGTGTGGTGACTGTCTCGGATGTCGTACAGTCTCCCCCCTCCCCCCCCCCCCCCAATGGTTTTTTTTCCTTTTTTTCTTCTTCTTCAATTTTTAACCCACATTCTGTTCCTTAACTGACAAGGAGCCAATGCATATAATGAATATCGATGGCAGTGCCTCATTCACCGGCTTTTTCGCTTCTCCCGACGCCACCAGCATGCACTTAAAGCGCTTAAGCCCTCCCCATTAACTTGTCATACACTTCAAAGAGGAACGAGCCGCCAGCGGACTACACGCAAAGGTGAAATACAAAAACGGCGGCTCCCTGCCCACTTGGGGAAGTGTGGGTGCGGGGGAGGTATTGTTAACAATGATGACATTCCTCATCTACCTCTGCCCTACTCTGTTGAAATGCTGCCATTTTTTGGGCGTGTTGGTAAAGGGAGCTTGACGACATATTGAGCGCTAAGAGACAGGGACAGGAGAGAGTGGACACCACAATGCGCTAACTTCAACAATTTTTATTTTCAGGAAACGCGAACCTATAAATCCGTGTACAGTGGCGCCACCAGTCTATCCACTAGCCCAGCAGAAAAGCCCTTTCTCGATCTAACAAGTCAACTGACGGTGCACTTACACATGCGTCACCTTTGCGAAAGATAGCATGGGCTTCAATTATCTCTCGCACGTCTTTATCTTTATGCTTCGCCAGAACACTGCAGGATGCGTACAAGGGTGTGCAACCACATTCCACGCAATGTACTGACAAATGGCCATAATTATTCTTGTTTTTAACATTGAGCTTATGTTCACGAAGACGGTCATTAAGGCATCTACCCGTCTGACCTATACATATACCACCACAAGTCAGAGGAAGCCCATAAACTACCCCTTCAACACACGCCACAAAATGATCGCGATGCTTCTTGGAGCAACCGACAGCAGGCTTGCGGTGCGGGTCCGTCAAGCGACTTATCCTGCCAAGCTTTTGTGGTGCTGAGAATACTACTTTGATGCCCACTCGACTAGCTACTTTCTTCAGGTTATGAGCAGTTTTGTGCAGGTACGGCACTACTGCAACTCTGCTCCTACTCGCTGCCGGTTGGATGTCTGCTTCCCGAGGGCGACTGTCCAACCGGCATTTTTTAAGCAAACCCTCGACAACAGACACCTGTATCGACTCTGGGAAACCTGCTGCGGATAACCTCTCCGACTGACTCATGACACTTTTCTGAATTTTATGATGGCAAGATTTCCGCAATGCGTTCCCAAAACACAGATTGGCAATGCTTCTTTTTACTAGCTTCGAGTGAGCAGATTGGTATGGCAACAGGGGCTTATTAGCTCTGGGCTTGTATTCCCAACACGTGTGCTGCTGCTTGAATTCCATTTCAACATCTAAAAACCGCAGCACGCTATCGGTTGGCTCTTCTACTGTAATAATGAGTGGGCTAAGGCAAGCAGAAAAAACAGCTTCGAGTTGACTTACTGCTACGTTTTCTTCACGCTCGAACAAGACAAGGTAATCGTCCACGTATCTCACAACTTTTGCCACCCTGTGCTGTGACAAGACATGTGCCAGATTTCTATCATGGTGGGCCAGAAAAATGTCACTCAGTACCGGCGCCAAACAGGAGCCGATACAGATGCCCTGCTTCTGAAGGAAAGTTTTTCCATTCCACGTGGCAAATGTCGAGCGGAGATATAAGCGAAGCAAGTCTAAAAAGCATTGAACCGAAATCTCGGCTGAGTTTTGAAACGCAACCACACCAAAGCTGTCAATACATTCTTCCACGCGCTCGATTAGTTCATTTTGAGGCAAAGAATAATATAAATCTTTTATGTCAAAGGAGCAGGCGAAAAAACCTTTGTCTGGGTTACTCTTCAGGAAATCTAATATTTCCCCGGAATGCTTAATCAAAAAGGGGTCGTCAATTTTAAGAATACCGAGCCTTTCTTGCAAGAAAAGGGCTAGGTTCTTCTGCCATGACCCTATTTCCGAAACTATTACCCTCAATGGCCATTCAGGCTTGTGCGTTTTCGCGCTAAACATAATATCAAGGCTATCTTTCTTGGCTGCGTCAATATCGTGAAACAATCTACTCAGGCCCAAATTTTTACAGAGACGTTTTGTTTCAAGTTTTACCTTCCTAAGAGACACATTATTGCACTCATTAAAAACTTTGGCAACTGCAGAACAGGCTCTCTCGTCATAGTCACCTTCCCCTAGGACAACAAATCCGCATTGTGGTGTCCACTCAACAAGCGTGTCCACTCAACAAGCGCATTGTGGTGTCCACTCTCTCCTGTCCCTGTCTCTTAGCGCTCAATATGTCGTCAAGAAATGCTGCCCTTTTCTAATTACGCCGTGTCGGTCTTGCTTCTTCTCCTAGATTTTCTATATTTTATTTAATGTTTGTCCTCCGGTTTTGCTGTTTCTTCTTTTTTCTTTTTCTCTCTCTCTCTCTCTTTCTCAATTGACCCCTCCCCTCCTGTCTCGACAGGATATAAAAAGGCACGGAACATATGTAAATAGTATTATGCCTTGAAAAAGACAGGGTTCCTGTCGAAACGTCGGCACAATAAACAGTTGTTATGTGAAAGCGCATCTACTTTCATATTTATATATATATATATATATATATATATATATATATATATATATATATATATATATATATATATTGCTACGTGCCAGTGCATGGAGCTGAAGAAGACGAAGCAAGCAGATAGACTGGCACGAGCTAATCTGTGTGGCTGGCGCTGCTCGCCTAACCGTCTGTAAATACATCGGTGACTACCCCTCTGAGTCAGTCTCCTTCACGTAACATATTTGGTGGAGTGTTGCGATCCCCGTCCTCGCCACGGAACTCCGAAGCGGACGCTCACTCGCGGCTAACAACATGACCACCCAAGACTCGGCTACATCCTCTCCGGTCGCTCCCCCTTCTGCCCGACCTGTCAACCCAGCGCCCGCAACAACATTCGTGACGCTTCCCGCGCTCAAAGACCCCGGCGTGTTCTCGGGCAGCGAGGGTTCCGACGTCGACCAGTGGCTACGCCTCTACGAACGCGTCAGCGCCACTTACAGGTGGGATCCCACTCTTATGCTGACAAACGTCATCTTTTATCTCGACGGAACACCTCGTGTTTGGTTTGATAACCACGAGCATGACATAACAAGCTGGGACAGCTTCAAGGCAAAGATCCGTGAGCTTTTTGGCAACATCTCTGGTCGTCGTGAAGCTGCGAAAAATGAGTTGTCGACTCGCGCACAATCTTCCACGGAGCCCTACATCGCTTATATTCAGGCTGTCCTTTCACTATGCCGCCAAGCTGACGAAAATATGTCTGAACCTGAAAAAGTTGCCCATATCCTAAAGGGTATCGCCGACGATGCGTTCAACTTGTTGGTATTCAACAATGTGTCGTCTGTTGATGCCATCATTCAAGAATGCCGCCGGTTCCAACAAGCTAAAAGCAGACGCATCTCCCATCAGTTCCAGCGCCTCCCGAACACCACTGCGACGTCCTCATGTCTCGACACATATCATCCACCAGACAACTGTGACAACTTGACGCGAATCGTCAGGCGGGAGCTTGAAGCGGCTGCTCCAGCTAAGGTGGGAACACCGTCCCCTGACCCCTCTCCGCCAATTACGTTGCCTCTCATTCAAGCAGTCGTCCGGCAGGAAATCGCCAGCTTGGGAATTCACTCTATCTCACCGCCTACCCGCACCGACTACCAGCCCCGATACACGCCTGCACGTCCCTTCCAGACCAGCTCTCTCTCAACGTTCCGTAATCCGTCCGCATGGCGAACACACGATGACAAGCCGATATGCTTCTCGTGTCACAGAATCGGGCACATTTCTCGCCATTGCAGAAGTCGCTGGGGTCCTCCTGCACAACCGTCCTCTCGTCCCTTATATGCACGTCCTGCCTATCGCCATGAGACCAACCGCGACCATTTTGCCGAGGAACCTGCTTCTGAACGCCACTACTCCCGCTCTCCATCCCCCCAACGTCGCCAGTCTCGTTCTCCACAGCCCCGCCGACCATCTTCCCCCGCCTTCCCACGAGGTTCTCCGACGGAAAACTAAGCGTTGCAGCCCCCGGAGGTGGCGCTGCATCGCTCGGACTGACCGAAAATCCTCTTTTGACAATACCGACAAAACGGAACCTCATAGACGTACAAGTAGACGACCTACATGTCACTGCTCTTGTCGACACCGGCGCCCAACTTTCCGTGATGACGAGTGATTTTCGCCGCAAGCTCAAGAAGGTTCTCACACCTGCGACCACCCAGTTCGTCCGTGTTGCGGATGGTGGCATAGCATCGATCGTTGGAATGTGCTCCGCTCGTGTGAGCATTGCGGATCGACACACAGTTGTTCTCTTCACCGTCCTTGATAAATGCCCCCACGACGTAATCTTAGGCCTCGACTTCCTATCCGCGCAATCTGCCCTCATAGACTGTTCGACCAGTACGCTCCGTCTACACTTGCCCGCAACAGAACCTCTTACACAACGGCCGAGTCGCCTCTGCACAACGGGACACGCGCGCCTCCCTCCACAGACACTGACCTACATAGAGCTCGTCTCAATACCACCAGTTCCCGACGGTGACTATGTTCTGACCCCTATCACCAATGTTCTCATAAGCCGTGGAATTACATTACCGCACACCATTCTGTCCGTCGCAGGAAATTCTACGTGCCTCCCAGTCGTCAACTTTAGCTTGACACCTCAAGTTTTGCCGCAAGGGATCTCTTTAGCGTTGCTCTGCACCTTAGAAGACAATGCGGTAGATGTTTTCGCGATGGCCGCCCCTTCTGAACCCCACGCTCAACATCAGTCTGCCACTTGCTCCGACAGCGCTATTACTTCGATGATCGCTTCCAACTTAACACCGCAGCAGACTGATGAGCTCCACCGGGTTCTGCTGTCCTACATCGACGTATTTGACATCAGCGGCCGTCCGTTGGGGAAAGCTACCGGTATGAGCCACCGCATAAACACTGGTAATGAGCATCCTATTCATAGGCGCCCATATCGGGTGTCGGCGGCCGAGCGTCACATCATCCAAAGTGAGGTCGACAAAATGCTCGCCAAGGACATTATTGAGCCATCTTGCAGTCCTTGGGCTTCTCCTGTAGTGCTAGTCCGCAAGAAAGACGGTGCATGGCGTTTCTGTGTGGATTATCGACACCTAAACAAAATTACCAAAAAAGACGTCTACCCTCTGCCACGAATAGATGATGCGCTTGATTGCCTCTATGGGTCCCACTATTTTTCCTCCATAGACCTTCGTTCCGGCTACTGGCAGATAGAGGTAGATGAAATGGACCGTGAAAAGACGGCATTCATCACCCCCGATGGCCTATATCAGTTCAAGGTCTTGCCCTTCGGCCTTTGTAACGCTCCAGCCAACTTCGAATGAATGATGGACTCCCTGCTCAGAGGATTCAAATGGTCCACATGTTTGTGCTACTTGGACGACGTAATCGTCTTTTCACCAACGTTTGAAACTCACATAGAGCGCCTCTCAGCCATCCTGGGAATCTTCCGTCGCGCTGGCCTGCAGCTCAACTCGTCCAAATGTCACTTTGGACGCCATCAAATCACAGTGCTTGGCCATTTAGTAGACGCCAACGGTGTACAACCAGACCCGGCAAAAATCAGCGCCGTCAAAAACTTTCCTGTACCACGATCTGCGAAGGATGTACGCAGCTTTATCGGACTATGCTCCTACTTCCGACGCTTCGTGAAAAATTTTGCGCACATAGCGAGGCCGCTTACGCAGCTCCTCAAGAAAGAAGTCCCGTTTTCATGGGGCTCCGAAGAGGCTTCTGCGTTCTCGACTCTCGTCGCTCTTCTCACTACCCCTCCGATTCTGGCACACTTCAACCCTGCTGCCCCTACGGAAATCCGTACAGATGCAAGTGGGCATGGCATTGGTGCAGTGCTGGCTCAGAAACAACATGGCCATGATTGCATTATTGCATATGCCAGCCGCCTCCTATCCGGCCCTGAACGTAACTATTCGATAACAGAGCGTGAGTGCTTGGCTCTTGTATGGGCGGTAGCGAAATTTCGACCTTATCTATACGGACGCCCATTTTCGGTAGTTACCGACCACCACGCACTCTGCTGGCTGAACTCTCTGAAAGATCCATCAGGCCGCCTTGGTCGCTGGGCTTTGCGCCTGCAAGAGTTTTCCTATTCGGTGGTCTACAAATCTGGCCACCTACACCGTGATGCCGATTGCCTCTCCCGGTACCCTGTCGACGATCCTGAGGACACTGACGAGCCCACGGAGAACTCTATCTTGTCAGTGTCCGACTTCCTTAATATTGGGGAAGAACAGAAGCGTGATCCAGAGCTGCTTGACATCATCAGCCGTATGGAATCCTCCACAAATGATGCTTCCGTCCGCTACTTTGTCATTCAAAAGGGTGTGCTATACCGTCGCAATTTCCGACTAGACGGGCCCGACCTTCTCATTGTTGTGCCTAAGCATTTACGCCGCCGTGTTCTCACCGAACTTCACGACGCTCCCACGGCTGGACACCTTGGCGTATCCCGCACATACGAGCGCGTCCGGCGCCGTTTTTTCTGGCCAGGCCTTGCTCGTTCGGTACGCCGATACGTCGCCACATGTGACCTATGCCAACGTCGTAAGACACCATCGCTGCTACCCGCTGGCCATCTTCAACCAATTGACATACCCGCGGAACCATTTTGCCGTGTTGGGTTAGACCTGCTTGGTCCTTTTCCCACATCAACATTGGGAAACAAATGGATAGCCGTTATCACAGACTACGCTACACGCTACGCTATTACGCGAGCTCTACCGACCAGCTGTGCAACCGACGTCGCTGACTTCTTGTTACGGGACGTTATATTGATTCACGGTGCGCCGAGACAGCTTCTCACAGACCGTGGCCGTACATTTTTATCCCAAGTCATCGCCGACATTCTGCGTTCTTGTTCGACGCAACACACACTGACAACCGCTTACCACCCTCAAACAAACGGCCTTACGGAACGATTTAACCGCACTTTAACAAATATGCTCGCTATGTACGTGTCGCCCGACCACCGAGACTGGGACCTTGCCTTACCCTACGACACTTTCGCGTATAATTCATCCCGTCACGACACAGCGGGCTTTTCGCCGTTCTACTTATTGTACGGAAGAGAGCCGACTTTACCACTGGACACAGTCATCTCAGCTCACACCTCGTTCACCAGCGAGTATGCCCGCGACGCGATTGCGCGAGCCGATCATGCCCGTCAGCTCGATCGCGCTCGGCTGATGGCGTCGCAAACCAACCAATGCCGTCGGTACGATGCGGAACATAGAGACGTACATTTCGCTCCCGGTACCCTCGTTTTACTCTGGTCCCCTCATCGTCGGCTGGGCCTATCCGAAAAACTTCTGTCTCATTACACGGGACCCTATCGTATATTGCGTCAAGTAACACCTGTCACCTACGAGATCAGCCCCATCTGCCCATCATCATCTACTATGCGGCCCAGTGATATCGTACACGTCTCGCGGATCAAGCCCTACAATAATGCGTCAGATAACGACCTTTAAAGCACCGGGACGGTGCCTCCGCCGCCGGGGGTCATGCTACGTGCCAGTGCATGGAGCTGGCACGTATATATATATATATATATATATATATATATATATATATATATATATATATATATGAGACAGGGTCCCACTTCAGTGGTGAGATAAGCGCTGAGTAAGACGACGTGATTTCGGTGCAGAACACACTCTCGTTCTCGATCTTGGCTTGCCCGTTTGCGCTGTTTAAATATACCTTAAAACGCGTAGTTCCCGTGTGCCTTCACGTAACATTTTGGTGGAGGTGCTGGGTAGAACGCAAGCCAAACTTACGCAGTGAATGCCTAGTCGCTGCTTCCAACATGTCCCCCGCCAGCGACGCTTCGTCAACTGCAGGGCCCAATGCATCAATGACGCCGACCTCCCCTGTCTTTCCGGCAAACATAATCGTTTATTTGTAAGGAACGCACAAGGCGTGGTGCAATAACAATATGGATACGATCACAAGCTGGGACGTATGCAAGACCAAGTTACGCGAGTTATTTGGTCAATCTACCGGCTGCATGCAGGCCGCTAGGAAAGAACTTGGCACACGTGTTCAGACGTCAACGGAGCTTTACCTGGCGTGCATACAGGATGTGCTGACCCTTTGCAGTAAAGTTAATGCAACCATGGCTGAAGCCGACAAGGTAGCGCATGTGCTAAAGGGCATCGCCGACGACACATTTAGCTTCTTTGTGCGCAAAGGCTGTTCCACCGTTCAATATGTTATCGTTGAAGTGCCAACGCTTTCAAGAGGACAAAAAGCCGTCGCATATCCCACCACTTTACGCACCTTCCCAACACTGCTGCGACGTCAACTTGTGAGGATCTCCGTATAGCGACCCAGCACAATTCACACTCCGGTGACATCACGAGAATCGTTCGCAGTGAAATCGAAGCCATATCAACCGCGTCTTTGAGAGCACTGGTACCGAGTGATCCTCAGCCGACCATATCGCTAATACAGACCATTGTTTGCCAAGAACTAGCCAACGTGGGTATTCACATGGTCTTTTCTGCGCACCGCTCCAACGCTGTCAGTTAATCTACTTCGAGCCACCCAAAGAATTATCGCCGCCCTGCTCCACGTAACCGTGACCCAAATGCGTGGAGGGCGCCTGACGGCAGGCCAATTTGCTATCGATGTGAAAAAGTGGGAAATATTTCCCGTCATAGCCGAAGCACATGGACCTCACCGTATCTGGCAAACCCAAACTTCTCCAACGTCCACTCACCAGCCTATCTCTATGGTCCGGAACCTCCACGGCGTGATGGCTCAGCTAATTACAACCCGACCACTACGACCACTTCCCAGTACATTCGCTCACTTTCACCACGACGTAGATTTTTATGGTCTCTGCCACCACCTCGTTCACTGTTCCCGACCCTGTCATTTGCCCGGTGGGTTTCTTTGGAAAAGTAAAGGCTGCAGCTCCTGGAGGTGACGCTGGTGATACAACTTGCTCTCCGATTCCTTTGTTGACACTCCCAACCAATCAGAACCTGGTCGACGTTGAAGTGGACGGTTTATCTCCTGAAGCCTTGGTAGACACTGGCGCCCATATTTCTGTGACGAGCTTGCGCATTCGTGATCGCTTAAAGAAAGTCCTTACTCCGGCCTCTTCACACAGTTTTCGTGTTGCTGATGGTGGTACGGCTGCTGTTATTGGCATCTGTACTGCGCGCGTTACTATTTGCGGCCGTCAAACATCAGTTCTCATCACTGTTCTCTCTCACTGCACCATTGATGTGGTCCTCGGTCTCAACTTTTTGTCCACTCAATCCGCCCTCATCGACTGTATAGCTGGTACTGTGCAACTTGACCTACTGTGTCCCATTGATCTGCCCAGTCCACCCCAAGCTCGTATGTGCTCTGCTGAACATGTACGTTTGTGTCCGTAAACTGTGACCTGCATCATTGTAACGCCCTCGCCACCTGTATCCGATGGCAACTATGTGCTCGCGCCGATCACATTCATTCTCTTGACTCACAGTGTTACCTTACCACACACCGTTATTCAGTTATATGCAAACCACGCCTACATTCCTGTGCTCAACTTTGCTCTGTGTCCACAAGTGCTCCCGCGTGGAATTGCCCTCACCACGCTGACACTCTCTGAAGAATGCGTCATCTCAGCTCTGTCTTCCAACGATGCTGGAAACTCCAGCTACACACATGCTCAATCTTCGCAAGTAAGCCCGTCTCCTGATGCTGAAAAAATGATCGCGTCAGACCATTTACCACCTCAAGCTGAAGCACTCCTTGGCGTCTTTGAGTTATACTGGGACGTATTTGACTTTTGTGATCGTCCGCTAGGCCAAACCAGTCCTGTAAAGCACTGAATTGGCACTTGCGATGCCTCCCCTGTCCATCGACGGCCATACCGCGTATCTTCAACCGTGCGTCACATAATTAAAAAAGGAGTCAACAATATGCTCGCCAAAGACATAATTGCGCTAATATGTTGTCCATGGGC
This sequence comes from Rhipicephalus microplus, assembly GCF_043290135.1. Lineage (NCBI taxonomy): Eukaryota > Metazoa > Arthropoda > Arachnida > Ixodida > Ixodidae > Rhipicephalus > Rhipicephalus microplus. Next base: position 119,875 of record NW_027464891.1, read on the forward strand.
ATCCCCTGTAGTTCTTCTAAAAAAGAAGGACGACAATTGGTGATTCTGTGTTGACTACCGACATCTGAACAAGATCCCTAAAAAGACGTCTACCTGCCACCGCGCATAAACGAGGCCCCGGATTGTCTTCATGGCACTAAGTATTTTTCTTCTATTTACCTAATATTGGTGTACTGGCCAAGTTCTGTCGACGACACGAACCGCTTTTGTCACCCCGATGGTCTTTACCAGCTTAAGGACCTGCCCTTCGGGTTTCGCAACGCTGCGGCCACCTTCTTGTGGACGATGGATTCTCTTTTGCGTGAGTTCAAATAGTCAATGTTTCTATCTTACCTTGACGACGTCATCATCTTTTCTCCAACCATTGAGACCCACCTCGACCGCCTTTCCACAACGCTGGCTGTATTTCGCAATGCCGGTCGCCACCTGAACTCGTCAAAGTGTGACTTCGGACGCCAGCAACTATTCTCAGCCTTACTGAGAAAAGATGTCTCATTCACATGGGGTGCCGCGCAGGCTATGAAGTTCTCTACACTTATCGCATTGCTAACAAAACCACCTGTTCTGGCCCATTTCGACGTTGCCGCCCCTGGAGAAGTCCACACCGATGCCAGCGGCCATGGAAGTAGTGCAGTTTTGGTCCAGCATCAAAGCGGCTGCGCCCGCGTTATCACCTATGCCAGCCGTATCCTCTCGCAGGCGGAAAGGAACTACTCAATCACTATAAGGGAATGCTTTACTCTCATTTTGGCGGTAGCGAAATTTCGGCCCTCTTTACAAGGTCGACAATTCACCGTCACAACTGATCAAAATGCACTTTGCTGGCTCTCGTCCTTGAAGGACCCCACTGGACGCCTTGGTCGATGGGCACTACGGTTCCACGAGAATAACTACTCGGTGTCCTACAAATCTGGCGTTTGCACTATGACGCTGACTGCTTATCCCGGAATCTAGTGGACCCACCTGAGGCGTTCATTGTAGCGCCATGTGTGCTGTCTCTCTCCGCTCTAAGCAACATTCGTGAGAAACAGCGCCGAGATCCTGCCTTACGTATCATCATCGAGAAGCTTTATTCTTCAGCACCTGATCTGTATACTCGACTGTTCGTGCTTAAGGATGGCACATTGTACCGTTACGACGTCGGCCCTGACGGACACGAATTGCTCCTTGTGGTACCTTCCCACTTACGTGCGAGCGTGATTGGCCAGCTCCATGACGCTCCCACTGCCGGTCACTTCGGACTGTCTCAGACGTATGATCGTGTAAAGTGTCGATTTTACTGGCTCAGTCTTTATTTATCGCTCGGTCCGCAGCTACGTCGCCTCATGCGAACAGTGTGAACGCCAGAAAAAACCTTCTATGAGCCCTGCCGGGTTTCACCAACAACTTGACGTTTCATTTGATCCCTTCTTTCGACTTGGTCTTGACCTCCTGGGTTCTTTCCCTGCGTCCACTTCCGGGAATAAGTGGATAGGTGTCGCGACGGATCACACAGCCCGGTACGCCATTACAGGGGCTCTAAGAATAAGCTGTGCCACAGATATTACCCATTTTCTTCTGCACGATGTCATACTTCATCATGGCGCCCCACGCCAACTTCTCACAAATCGTCAGCGCTATTCCTCTCCCGAGTTCTTTGCATATCATCGGTTCCCACTGTACGTGGGATCTGCCAATTATTTTCAATAAATGTTTCCCCCCTCTCTCTCTCGCCGCCCACCCCTCACGGCGCATAGTCGCGTTTTGTGCCGTATGCTCACGTCTCGTGCCGACTCAGGAAGACACCCGCAAAACTGTTGATTATCTCTAGATCTCTTACCTCGCAAGGCCGACGCAGTCACGTCTGTATGCGAACGACTTCTTGTGCTGCACAACCGTTTACTGGCCATCCCGTATATATAGGCACTGGATCACGCATTCGGAATTCAGTAGAGGGCGTCGTTACTTGGCCTTTGTTTGACGTTGGAGGCAACGCTCCTTTTTCATTCAATAAATAAGAATAATAAAGACGAAATAACATTTTAGCATTCTCGAACCATACCTAATTACGCAATATTCATGCGATACTCCTATCACTCTGTTACGCATTTACTCGAGTTCCCCGCTTTGGTATAGATACGGGCGGCAATTTTATTGTGAAAAATCTTCGCGATAGTCTTGATATCACAGATGAACATGCTTTTACATACGGGCAGCTGAATCTGTCGGCAACTGCTACTACCTGTGGGCCCGAGAATGTGTGGAGCACACATGCTACAACACCCAGTTCGCACATGTGCGGCTTCATGTTAGCTCGTGATTTCACTTACACAGGCTAGCAAAGAGTGCCCTTGATGGGGCTTATTATACACTTGATGCTCGAGAAATGTTCCTGGCGCCAAATGGACTCAGGTTGGTTCGCCATACACACGCCCACAGAGGGTTCTTTATGAGCTTAGAAGCAGTTAATGATTCAAAGTACGTGTTTAGAAATTTTTATTGTCACAGGCGTCATTAACATTTCAACAGAATATTTTCTTGTTAGACATCCATTAGCGGTGATGGCGAAGCAACCTAAATTACATGGACATGGATATAAGATCAAGTTCAAGGAACATGTACATTCAGTGTTTCACACAAACACAGCCACACGAAGATGCGTAAAAAAAGACAGGTACACATTTGCACATTGCAAGGTAAAGAAGAGGCTCAAACAAAATATGAATATGTGTGTTTATGAAAAGTCGCTGATGATTTGGAGTACTTGGTACTCTAAATAAAAGTATTTCTGAAAAAAATAAGGTTGTTTCTCTCTCGGTATTTTACTATGGGAGAGCTGGAAGTCGCCCTTTGGGCCTCACGCCTGTTGAGGCCGCGTCGACAAATATTGTTTTTGACATGTACTTAGAAAAAGTATTTAACGAGTTAGAATTCTTGGCACTCTAATATGGGAGAGGGTACAACCATCCCACGCGACTCGAGCTGAATGAGGCCCTGTCGACAAAGAGGATTTAGGACCATTGCTGAAGACTGACTGCATTTCCGATTTGCATCAATGGCACCCACTGAACTCAATACTGTGTTTAAAAAAATTGGCAGATTCCGCGTTCACTGGGAATCGATCATATGCGAAGCACGAATAAGCAAGGTTGATAAGTCGCTTTAAAATCTGCACAACGTTACGAGGGGCAGGTAAATGATGCCGTACATGACTTCCGTACATGACTCGCCTTACATATTGCATGCTAGTCTGGGGTACAACATACTCAAAGAATTATCAGAAATTGATAATATTGCAAAAGAGAGTCCTTAGATGCTTTGAAAACTACACAGGTAGGCTTCGAGATTTGCGAACGCATGATTTGTTTATTAAACACAATTTGCTAAAAGCTAACCAAATGTACTATTATAGAATATTTCAGCATATAAAAAAGAACAAGCTCTACACAGCTAAATCACCCCAATCAAAATGTCGTTATTCTCTACGCAATGAAACTAGGGTAATACCGAAGTTCCGAACAGCTTATGGCCGGCAGCATATAGGCTACCAGGTTCCGCATTTAATAAATCACCTAAGCCCCCTTGATTTTAATACTATGTCGAAAAAATCTATGAAACTGTATATTATAAATCATCAATTGGAATATGTATGATGCGTATCTTTTTTCGTGTCATACTGTTATGTTTTTTGTTTTTTTCACAAATGAATAATGCCATTCACACTCGTTGCCTATGTTATATTTTACTGAAGTCAGTATATTTTATTCTGTATAATAATAATCTTATGTATTTTGCGACTGTTTATTGTGCATATTTCTTTGGTATTCCGGGCTGCTTATCCGGATTGATTTGATTTAACCTACATGTTATCTTTTTATCATGTATTATTCATCAGATGGTCTGTATACTGCTTATATGATCTTTAATTTCATATGAATTTCTGTGATGAATTTTGTATTGCCATATGTACCGCTGATGCTGAGTGCCAACAGGAGTGGGAGCCCTTTGTCAGGCCTTTGTAGCCTTTTGCTCCTGCTCCTTGTTTCTGTAATGGAAGCAAAATAAACTTCAAACTTCAAACTTCAAACTTCAAACTTCCGTGTCATGATTAGGTTTGACTGTGTCATTTCCCTTCGTCATGTATTCACGTCACGTGATACCAAATTTAGTATATGTGGAGCTAGCGAAACGACCACGAACACGCTATGAGCGTGGTATGTTCTCATGTCCTTACATGACAAGCGTGTCAGGATTATCATGTTTGTACCAGTCATATAGTTTCGTCATCCATTGACGTCACGTAACACCAAACTTGGTGTATGTAGAGCTAGCAAAACGGCCGCGAGTGTATCATGAAGGACCCAATCTACTCCAGGTGCGCGCGCGTTGCACCCAGCGACGCTACGTTAGCAAAACGCGAGCTCTCTATAGCCTGACGCCAGACGCGACCAGCGTCAATCGGCGCGGCCCGACGGCAACCGGCGTGAAGTGCGACATGCTGAATTTCGTGCCGATGCGTTACCCGGACAACACTGCGTCTCCCTCTTTTCGAGACGGGAAGACGCCTGACGCGCTGAAACGCGCAGGCGTCAAAGCAACGCAGCGCGGCACGCGCCTGCGAGTAGTGTCACTTCGAAATGCACTGACGCCTTGACTGTGGCATGTAGTCAAGTTCTCACATGACACGCATCTCATGATAATCATGTTTGCACCAGCCACATACCTTCGTCATCCATTGACGTCATCTAATACCAAATTCGGCATATATAAAGCTGGCGAAACTGCCACGAGTGCATTGCATCATAAGTGTGGCATGTAGTCATGTTGTTACAGGACACGCATGTTGTGAGTATCATGTGTTATTCACCTATGTCGTCCATTCGAGTTGCATAGTACTGAGTTTGGCACATTTGAAGCTATCAAAATGGCCACGAGCCCAATATGAGCGTAGCATGTAGTTACGTTGTTACATGACACGCATCTCATTATTATCATGTTTGCATGAGTCACATACCTTCGTCATCCATTAATGTACCGTAATGCCAAATTTGGTATATGTACGCTAGCGAAACGGCCGTGAGCGCATCATGAGCGTGGCATGTAGTCATGTAGTTACATGACATGCATGTCATGATTTTCTTATTAGGGTCTGTCACTTGTGTTCGCAATGCAATCATGTCATACCATACAGGCTTTGTAACATGCCATGTGAACGAAACCACCGCAAGAGCTGCAGGACCATGAAATGTAAATCATGACATTCATGACACGTATGTCATGATTTTCTTGTTATGACTTGTCAAATATGTTATTCATACAGTCATGTTATGTCATAGAAAGTTTGGCATTGATACCATAATTGAAGCAGCCAAGAGAGCTAAATGTCGTAGGCGGCTGGATGGATAGATAGATATATGCGCTCAAATTCGAAGTTCGCTAAGAAATGCTTCGCATTTAAAAATTATTTTCAACAATTTCAGTATTAGTTGTGCCTGTCCTCGTCTGCTTCTATTTTTGTGTAACGTTTTGTTGTGCTCTGACGGTGGTTTTGTTGAGAAACCGTATTTGCACCACAATCGCTGAGTGTTTAGAAAAAGTGGTTAACGATTTAGAGCTGTACGTGTGATTAGAAAACGTTTTTAACGATTTAGACTACGAGGTACTCTAGTATGGAAGAGCCTTGCACAACGTTCTGCATGATCACGTTGACCTTGTTTAGAAAAAGTTTATTTACAGCATGTACAGAGCACAAAGGCTTCATACCATTCCAGTAACAGGGCACATACACTTCGGCACATCTATATTTCATGACTAACATCACTACGTTACAGTGAAGACATTTCCTCTAATATACACGATTATGTTGGCATACATGTACACAAAAATTCAATGTGATATCACGATACAAGGGTATAACAATACAATAGATCCAAATGAAACACAGTTTGTAACAAATGAAATCTTATATAACAACTCAACGGGCGCTGCTTAGCACCAAGTCGGTCGAAAAATGAGTTGTATCCTTTCGTGTTCCACCATGACGAAAGGGCACGACCAATGCCGCCGAAACTCTTGCTCCCCGAGGAAGAAAAGCTCTTCGGTGAGGAACGCGAGGATCTCTCGTCTCATTTTCCCCAGTACCGGCCACAAGGCACGCCGGCGGCAATGGGCAGCTATGGCCTCACATCGGTTTCTCCAACGGCTGAACAGCCCCGCAACTATTAAGAGAGCGGAGAAGCGGCTACGCGAAAATCGGCCGTTGGACACGAAAGTTCGCACACCCTGTCCCCAAAAACCAGCATTAACCGCACGTCAAAAAAGGCGGGAAACCGCACATTTAAACATCGCATGTCGATTGGTCTCTACCATGACGCAGTTGGGGCAAGTGGAAGTGCGAACTACCTGCCATCGCTGCAACCAATCTCGCGTGGGGAGCAAGCCCCAGCCCAACCTTCAGAAAAAGTCTCTGAGATGCCCTGGCAACACTGCGGCAGTTATTGGTTTCCAAGCGCGGTTCAATACAGATTGACGATGCTTGGGCACCAAGGGCCGTAGAAGGGCAGCCATTGTGTCCAGCACTTTAGAATCTGCCACCTCTATCTCTGGGCACGTAGCTTCCAAACGTCGGTGAAATGCCAGAAGGGCTCGATACAAAGGTGGTAATTCAGTTGATTGGGGACCTTTGTTTATTTGGCTATCCGGCAAGAAGACACGTAGTAATGGCCCCAGATAGTAGCGAGCCAGTGTCTGAGCGGGCATGTCATCATTGCTTAGTATTCGCAATAGAGTGCGGAGGCACAATGTAGAAGCCGCGACGGAAACGTCAGGGAATGCGAAACCGCCTTGATCTCGCGGTTGAGCTAACGCTGGACGCGATAACAATTCTGTGCCACCAGACCAAAAAATGAACTGATGCAGCTTTACACTTTCCTGCAGGCGTGGAGCGGTGGTTTAACAGAATGGCAAAGGTACCAAAATTTTCCTATGTACATCGCTTGAGTTTAGTATCGGCGTTCCAAGAGGGGGAATTCTAAGTGCCTGGCTGCTTTGATATTATTTAGAGGAGTTTGTACAACGAATGACCAGATGCTATCCTGTATAACAAATACAGTGAAAGTAACTCCGAATATTTAAATCTCAGGAGACCACTGTAAAGGCGACGTGATGTTGATACGACCGCTGGGGTTGCCAATAAAAAAATACTGGCTTTTAAAACTGTTTAACTTGGCACTGGAGATAATACCGAAATCATGGAATGTATCAAGAGCATGCTGCAGCGACTGTTCATTATGTGCATATAGAGTGATATCATCTGCATATGCAGCGACCTTTACTTGAGTGTTACCGGGTAGAGGTAAGCCACAAATCTGCGGGTGATGTTCAACGGCCCTTAAGAAGGGCTCTAATGCAAGGATAAATAACACCGGGGAGAGGGGACACCCTTGACGGACCCCACGCGTGACTCTAAATGCGTGACTCTCACGGGAATCTAATAAAGGGTACTTTCTAAATTGGTGTACATCGCGTTGATAAGGTCAACGAACTTATCCGGGAATCCGTATGCATGTAACATTTAGTATGTAGCCATGTTCTATGAAATCAAAAGCTTTCTCTTGATCTAATGAAACCAACAGTCCTTGCGCACATCGGCTATTGGTGTATTGAATGATGTCACGCGTTAACCACGTATGGGTGTGTATTTCTCGGCCCGGAACAGAACAGACCTGATGGGGAGCGATTAATGTTGCAAGAAATGGACTGATTCGGCGCACCAAAATGTTAGCCAAGAGCTTGTAATCTAAATTGAGCAGCGTAATAGGGCGCCAATCTTCTGGTCGCATGGACATTGGGTCTTTCTTGGGAACTAGTGTTATACGGCCTTTGTGGAAAGAAGTTGGAAGTGTAATATCTTGGAAACACTTGCGAATGACGCGTGACATAGTTGGACCAATGATAGGCCAGAACTGTACATAAAACTCTGCAGGGAGTCCGTCAGGCCCTGGGGCCCATCCCTTTTTCATTGCGTCTAATGCGTTTTTGATTTCGTCATCGGATGGCGGTGATAGGAGGACGTCATTTGCATGTTGGAATCATGAGGTAAATCTGTTAGCAGAGGATGCGAAGAAACGGATCCTGGGTAACAGACATTAGCACCAGATTGAGCTATAGACTGAAAGTGTTGAGTGAATTCTTGAAAGTCCCGCGTACCCGCAGGAGACGGGGCGGGAGAGTGCAGCAAGTGGGCAGGCGAGCCTGGTGGACGAAGTAGAGCTCTGCGTGCATACCTTAGCACTTCAGGGTGCGCACAGGGTGCACGTCTACAGCGCCAAGCTGCAGCCGAGAGTGAAGAAGCACGCATAATACGCTGGTACCGTTCAACGAGCTCCTCTTGCCATGCCCGCATTACAGTGGAAGGACTGGGATCTCGATTGGCAATGCGTATCTTCTGGATTAACAATGACGCATCTTTCGACATACGGGTGCAAAGTCCTCTGCCTGACGCACTGAAATGATGCCGCCACTATTCTTTGAGGCGATCCCAATCAGCTACATCCGCCCCAATGAGCGATGCGCGTAACGCTCGGGATAATTTCTCCGTAGCCTGAGAGTCCTGGAGGACGCGGCAATCGAGATGCCATGGTCTGTGAACCGTTGGCGTCTCCGCTGGCAGGCGAAGAGAGAACATAACCGGCCGATGGTCGCTAATGTATACTGGTGTCGGTGGCAATGACATTACCCCGGTGTCGTGAACATAGGTAATGAGACTGGGGCATGCATACACGCGATCAATTCAGCTGCTCGACGCTGCTCGACGCCAAGTATAGACATAATTACTGCCATGCACGCTTTGACGAATGTCACTCAATGCCAATTGCTGCACTAGACGTTCGATTTCTGTGGCATTCCTGTTTGACCGGCCGCGACCCGGACCTCGAACGTCTGCGTGTGAGTCTAAGACACAATTGAAATCCCCTAAAAGTACCACATGTCGGGAATTTAAAAGAAACGCATCAAGAGATTGGAAGAACGCGTTTGAGTTCTCGCGTGTCACTGGGGCATACACGGACACAAATCTTATTCTTAACGAAAAAAAGGTGCAGTCGAATGCCAGCACGCGTCCGAAGGCATCGAAGAAAACATGATGGTCACGTAAAAGACCTCGCTTAAAAATAACGACTCCGACGCCAGTCGAATGCGTGCTGGCGTACGAAAAGAAACAATCAAAATTGAACGCGCGCTTGAAAGCGAGTACATCAGAAAGCTTGAAAAAATTTGTTTCTTGCACGAACAGCAAATCACAGTGCACTGAACGTGCAAAAGCCAATACCTCGGCCTGTTTTTGTGGATTTCAGAAACCTTGAACGGTAAACGTAATAACTTTTAGAGTAAGAGCCATGGGAAAAATCAAAACGTAGTATGGGATCACGCAAATGCAGGGGTACCTTTATCAGGTGCGGGAGCCAATGCCCCGCAAGTGGCTGAGTCATTTTTTCAGGCCAGGCGATCCACCGTAGGCTCGGGACTTCCGGGATCGCGTCGAAGTCCGCAGGGGACTTCTGTCTCTGGTGGGGGCTTCTAAGTCACGAGTAGTTATCCGGTGGCGTTTGGTGTCCGGGTTTTTGAGCGAGGATGGTACAAAGACGTCTCCACTGTCCTGGCTTATGTCACAGGGGCTGGTGCCTTCGTCAATTTGTAGGGGCGCCTCACTCGCGGCGCTGTTGGAGTCCTCGTAGATGCAGGCGTCGTCGTCTTGAGATGTAGACTCCTCGATGACACCTGAACTTGTTGTCGACAGAGCAGCAACGCGAGGAGCCTCAGATGCAATATTCTTATCCGAGAAGCCGTCCTCACGAGGTGCTTCGTCTGACGAGGGCTTGGCCTGCGATTTCTCAGAAATGGCCACGGGACACGGGGAACTTAAGTTTTCAGTACCTGGAGGGATTACCAGGCCCGGAATCGTTGGGAACGCAGTGGGCGTCTGGTGCAGAGTCGCGATTGGCACACCTTGGTCGTGGTCGGTTACCACGGCTCGCGTTGACGAATCGTCGCACTTGTTCTTAGATGGCGTTCCTGGTTGAAGTGGAGGGTAATCCTTGGATGCCGCCTCGGAATACGATGGCCTGATGGTGCAGGCCACGGTGGCATGCGGGTCCCCACAACGGCGACACGGCAGCGAGCAGCCTTTCCCGTCGTGGCCATAAACGTCGCACCTTCCACAAAACGGAGCTGTGCAGTTCATGCGGAAGTGCCCACTGTCTCCACATCGACGACACACTTGCTGGATGCCTATATAGTCAAAGGTTACTCAATGGCCCGTGACCTTGAGGTAGTTGGGCACCGGTGACGAAGCCTTCATTTCCATGTGGACGTATCGCGTCGCAGTGGTCATGGTTGGGCGCGATCCCATGAGTCCTCTGGTGATGTGCAGCACCTTCCCGTAGGGAGAGAGTGCTTGTGCGAGGACTTCGCTGGGTACGCGGCATGGCAGGAAGAGGACGGTCACTTGGGTATTCTGGGGTCACAGGGGTACGATGGCGACGTGCTCTCTCCGGATGATTAGGTGCGACGCGTCTACGACTTGGCCCAGTGCGGCCTCACTGTTGACGGTAACTTGGTAGTTGCGGCCTCCAAAGTGCTGAACGCAGTATACTTCTTCGATTCCTACTATTGGTGGTGGTGGAAACATATTTATTTATTTAAATACATGAAATTTTCTGCGGAGAAGCTCCGAGTAGTCGGACATGCTTGGCTTGCGGTGGGGCGGCCCTTAGTCCAGGGCTCCGCTTGCAGCAGCCGCTCTGTGGGCCCGGTTGATCAGACTCAATTGATCTTCCAGGTTCTCGCTGGCCAGCAGCTCCTCCCATCGCTCCGCTGTTGGATTTTGTACTGGTTGTAAGGCTGTAATGGCCTGACACTCCCACGTGACGTGGTACAGAGTGGCTTTAGCTGAACACCATGGGCAGAGAGGAGAGTATGCCGAGGGGTGCATTTTACTTAGGATGTGCAAATTTGGAAACGTGCCGGTTTGAATTTGCCTCCAGCTGACCGATTCCTCTTTATTTAGTGTTCGGTGTGGTAGCGAATAAGCTTTCCAAAGTCCTCTGTAATGGTTTAGGATGGCCGAATAGTCGCAAGGGACCGGAACGAGTTCCTCAGGGGCGGAGTTGGAAGGTGCTCGGCTCGCATACCCTGGAGCTACCCTATCCGCTGCCTGATTCCCCTCCAGTCCCATGTGGCCCGGAATCCATATAATCCGATGCAAAATTCTGAGTGGATGTGTAATGGAATGCTCGCCAGTGTCTGTAACGCTCATGATGACGCTGAGAGTGGGTTGGCTGATGCGCCCCTGTAGGTAGTTGCGGCAAGCTGCTTGAGAGTCCGTGAGAACTGTCAGCGACCTTCGTTGTCTGTAGCCGAGGGCGAGAGCGAGCGCGATGACAGTTTCTTCAGCATCGGTGATGTTGTGGCACCGCACGGAAGCGCTGGTACGTTCTGTGAGTGTGTGGTCCACGACTGTGGCTACAGCCTTATTGTTTGCATGGTCGTAGTTGGCGGCGTCAACATAGTACGTAGTGTTTCTGTGTGCATAAGTTCGCTCGAGGGCTTCCACTCTGGCTTCCCTCCGGCCCTGATGTAGTCGGGGATTCATATTGCGGGGGATGGGAGCGACCTTATAAGTGGCACGAAGTTGGTCCGGAATGGGCTTGCGACGAGCTGCGTCGTGAAACTGGCTGATGTAGCCGAGGCGTAGGAGCAGGTCACGGCCTGTAGGTGTTTGCTTGAGCCGTTGCAGTTGTGTGGCGAGTTGCGCTTCACAAAGTTCTGCAAAGGTGTTGTGTAGGCCCAATGCGAGGAGCTTGCTAGAAGGAGTACCCGGTGGTAGCTTGAGTGCCGCTTTGTAGGCCTTGCGGAGCATTGCGTCTACTTGGCCCTGTTCGCTCTTGGTGAGGCGTTGGTAGGGCAAACTGTATGTCACCCTACTGACCACGAGGCTACGTATGAGTTTCAGGGTGTCCTCCTCGCGCATGCCATGGCGACGAGTGGCTACCCGAGATATCATTCGGGCCACTTGCAGTGTAGTATGGCGGTTCGACTGTACCCACATGCCTAATATTCAAATGGTGGATTTCTCTGGGATTTGTTTGCCAGCAAGGACAACCTGGAGGCGGGAGCCTTGGTTGTTCTGCGTCGATGGTGGGAGCTTGCGTCGATAAATTCGTAGAAGCTCAGATTTTTCCGTTGCAGAGGCCAGGCCTCGTGCCTGCGCGTATTGTTCGACGCATGTGGCTGCCTGCTGCAGGTTATATTCTTTTTCTCCAAGGGACCCCCGCGTGGCCCAGACGGTGATATCGTCCGCATACATTGCGTGATGGATGCCATCGATGCGGAGGAGTTCATGTGCCAGGCCAACCATAGCTACATTAAAGAGTAGCGGGGAAATCACTGAGCCCTGCGGGGTGCCCTTGTTCGGAACCTTGATAACATCTAATCGGATGGAGCCGAGACCGACTGTGGCAGTGTGGTCCGACAAGAAGGCGTGAACATAACGGTAGACGCGCTGCCCACAATGAAGGGCCTCGAGGCCCTCAAGTATGGCCTGGTGGCTAACGTTATCAAATGCGCCCTTAATGTCTAAAGTCAAGATAATGTTTTCTCCTTCCTGGGGGGCGTTATCAATGACTTCTTTCAATGGTAGCAGTACATCTTGCGTTGAAAGATGTGCCCAGAACCCGTACATTGAGTGCGGGAAAAGGTCATTGTCTTCGAGGTAATCTTGCACGTGATTAGTGATGACGCGCTCGAAGAGTTTACCAAGGCAGGAAGTGAGGGATATTGGTCGGAGGTTTTTGATCTGAAGTTTTTTGCCCGGCTTCGGTATCATTATGACCTCCGCGTGCTTCCATTCAGGAGGAAGCGTGCCACGTTGCCAATGATCATTGAAAAACGCCGTGATTTCTTGTACGGCGCTGTCGTTGAGGTTCCTGATAAGGGAGTACGTGATTCCGTCTGCCCCAGCAGCTGTGTTGCGATTGCTGCTGCGAATGGCTGCGTAAACTTCGTCTACCGTTATTGGTCGGTCGAGAGTGTCATTGGCACGTCACGATACGCAGCTTGAGATGCGGGTGGGTAGAAATCGCCAAAGCATTTTCACCGGACTTGATCCAGCAGCTTATCGTCAGTACCCTCAAAGGCGTGTATGAGGCGCATGACTGACTTATTCGTCTCATTTTTTGTGCGAGTGGGGTCCATCAAAGCGCGCAAAATGTGCCACGTGCGGGCCGTGCCCAATGAGCCTCGAAGAGAGTCGCTAAACTGGGCCCAATTGAGTCGCGCCAGTTCTGTAGCGTACTGCTCTGCCTGCGTGGTGAGTGTGGCGATCCTTAGCTTGAGGCGTCGGTTATGCTTTTGCATCCTCCATCTGCGGATGAGGCTCCTTTGGGCTTCCCACAGATGTAGCAGATGGCCGTCCACTTCCGGCAGTGCAGGTGTTCTGTTAATGGTGGTGGTCCAACGCTCTCGAATTACTTTAAGTTGGGTGCACCAGTCGGTGAGGCTTGTGAGGCTGTCGAGTGAATATTCGCTCTCACGACGAAAGGCGTCCCAGTTTGTGATGCGTGCTTCTCCAATAGACCGACGCGCTGCGCTCTCTGTAACTTTTGTGCGGAGAATGAAGTGGTCGCTGCCCAAGGATTCCTGCAGGATGTCCCAGTTATAGTTTGCACGGCCACGGGCGAAGGTGAGATCGGGGAAGTGTCCCTGCACACACTGTTGCCGATCCGGGTATGGAACGCGGGATCCGTAAGCAGTTCAAGCTGAAATTTTTCAGTGGCAGCCGCAAGCTGTTTGCCTTTGACATCCGAACGGTTGTAACCCCAGCGTTCTTCGAGAGCGTTGAAGTCGCCGAGCAGTAAGAGTTCTTTTCCATGGGCCAATCGGCAGGCACCTTCGACGAGGGCATGGAAATCAGTGTTTTTTTGCTTTGGGGCGCTATATACGTTGACAATTATGATACTTCGCTTTTCTCCTTTCTTTTTTTGCCTGAGAACTAGCTCCACAATCACATGTTCTGTGTTGGTGTCTGGGATATTGTCTAAGCCAACTGCGGTTAGCGCTTTGTCAATCAGGATGGCCGCTTTGCCCTATGTTTGACTATTATAGGACTCATAACCTGAAAATATGGGTGGCGTTCCGGGCTCCTGAAGCGCTATGACATCTGACCGAGCAAGGTGTGTGTTAATGTACTGTTGGAGGAGGCTCCACTTTCTGCGGAAGCCGCGGCAGTTCCATTGCCAGACTTCTAAATGTTCGCCAATGAGTGGGGCTGTGCTGCCCATGGTTAATTCGTTGAGTGGAAAGGCGTGGGAATCGGAATCTCGGCTTGCGACGCCTATGTAGGAGTGAGGGTGAGGGCGCTGGGTGTCAATGCGGGGGTAGCGAGGATTTCGGATGCATGTGATTCCAATCCTAGTCTATGGTAACCTTGATCTGTCGTGGCGTGCGAGCTACGAGTGGCCCTCTTCCTGCGTATGTTTTCGCCTGTTTCAGCAATTTGCGCCTCGAAGCGTGTCTCGAGAGAGTCGAGGCGTTCTCCGAACTGCGTGAATACGGCACTGAATTGTTGCGATAGCTGCTGCGCGAGCGTTGAGAGCATTTCGCGTAACTCTTCGCGTGTGACTGTGGTGCCCGACGCAGCAGGAATTGATAGCGCCGTTTTAGGGGTCTTCTGTCTCTTGGGGGAGGTTGGGGGTTTTTTTTCGGGGGAGTCGGGCGGCGATCCAAGACGTGCCATTAGGGCATGAAGTTGAGAACTCTCCTTTGCTTGACGTGCCCTGACGGCCGCCAGCTCCTGTTTGAGTTTTATGTTTTCCGCGAGAAGGTGTTCGTATGCGGTGGACAGGGTATTGAGTGGAGCAATGGGAGGACCTACATTTGCTGACCAGCTCACCTTATTGTCGGCACCGGCTGATGGAGTGGGATTGGGCTTCTCATTATGCTTGCTGGAGGCGTGCTGGGACTGTTGACAGGTGGGTTGCTGCTGCTGCTGCTGCCCCTTGGTCATCTGGTTCTTAGGATGTTGTCGCTGCTGTGGTTGCTGCTGTTGGCCAGGTTCCACAGAAGGGAGGGGCGGGAAGGACTGTGACCTCGAGCGTGAGCGGGAGTGGCTGCATGAGGTCTCGTTTTCCTTGCTGAACCACCTACGTTCGGGAGTGGGTGGGTTACGATGGGGGTTGCGACCCCTGGCTGGTGCTGCTGGTTGAGGAGGTGGCCGTGGGCGCGGGGCCTTCAGTCTCTGAGAGCACTCTTTCGCGCCCGTTAAGTGGGCATCTCCACACAAGTGACATTTGGGAGCACAGGGGTGACCGTCAACGGGGTTGAGGATACCACACTGCCGACACACGGGAGTGTTTGGCGTGGGGCATACGTCTGAGCGGTGCCCCGGTTGTAAGCAGACTTGGCAGGCTTGTCGCGTCGGCTTGTACGGATGGCAGGCCACCTCCCCACCGTATTACAGTACATATCGGGGCAGAAAGGGCCTTCAAAAGTGATCACGGCAGATTTGGTAGCACCAAGCATTCGTGCACTGTGCAGTGTCACTCCCTGCGTGCGCGCGCGGAGGTTGGCGGTGAGTTCTTCCGTAGTTGTGCCAGGGTCTATCCCATGAATAACTCCCCGCAAGGTGCCCTCAGGGGCCGCCACATAGGTATTGAATTCGTAGGTCTTCCTCTCAAGCGTGAGGGTGGTGATCCGACGAAGAATTTCGGCCGTCTCAACATGTGGCGTGCTGGCAATGATGATGTTCTACCCGGGGCGAGTACGTATAATGAAATGATCACCAGCACAATGTTGTCGTGAATTGCCCGCCAGTGCTACGGCTCGGGAGATTTGATGCTGTTACGCTTCATTTTACGCGAACCCCTTTGGGCCCAAATGCAAAACCACGGACAGCGTGCGAACGCTCCCGGGCCTGTAAACGTATCGGGGGTAGAGGCGCAGAAGTGTATGCCCAGACGCCGAGGAACCTGAGACGCTGCTGCCACGAAGGTCGTCATGTGCTGTGCGCGAGAACGCGGTGAGCTCGTGGCTCATTCGCACCTGGCTCTTGAGTGTGGGAACTTCGGTGGTGTGATCCGTGGCGCGATCAGTCGCGTGATCGGTGGCGTGACCAGTGGCGTGGTAGGTGGTGCGAACACAAGGTGTTCCATATTTGGTCATGTCTGGAGGCGCCTGACGTCACACAAGCGTCTGGAACCCTTTAAAAACGCGCAGGGAGAGACTGGGTGAAGCAGTCTGGATTGAGACTCTGTCGGAACTCTGCTCCTCGGCTTCTTACCTTGTTTGTAAACTTGAATGTCCACTTTGGTCTAACTATGTAGTATTAAACTCTTTTGATTTGCTGTTCTGCGCCGTCTCGCCGGTACTTCCCTTCTCGTCTGTCCTGATGCAAGTTACGAGCACAACCTGCTGACGGCGGTGGTCAAGAGACACCCTTAACAACTGGTGGCAGCGGTGGGATGCTGCAGTCATTTCGACAACTCGAGGGCTGAGCTACGACACGTATCCACGAGCCGTCTCGTCTGCCAGGCCGCAACCAGATGCAGTGTTTGCGAGGGTCTACGCGGAATTCTTGGCTGTTGAGTGGTGAGTGCAGGGCTTTGTCTGCTGAGTTTTGCCAGGCTTTTTCAGTGGGGAAGCGTAACTGGTAATTCGAACTATTGTTGTCGCCAAAGTGGGCTGCGGCAAAATAGTTGTGTACAGTAGGAAAGGTCGCACTGAACACAGCCATGAATTTCAAGTTGCTGCGTAAAGCGGAGTTATTACAGCTTGCAAAGGAGTTGCGTTTGGATGTTTCTGACGCACTCCGGAAACCAGAATTGATCGAGGCTCTTAGTGCTCTGGAGGCTGAGGAAGATGAGCTGACGGAATGCCTTGAGATAATTCGAGAAAGGGAAGCCGCAAAAAGACAGGCAGAGGAGCGTAGAGAGCAGCAAGAGAAAGAGCGTGAGGAAAGGGAGCTCAAATTAAAACGACTCGAGTTTCAACGTTCGAGAGAGCGCGAGGAACGCGATCACGCGCTCGAGTTAAAGTGACTCGAGGTTGAAATAGAGCGCGTGCGAACGGCAGGGCAGAGAAGCGAGGCAAACAGTGCAGGGGTGCACATATCGCTCAAAATGACAGAACTAATTCGCCCTTATAAACTCGGAGAGGACATTGGGTTGTTCTTGGTGAACTTTGAGCGGACGTGTGAGAAGCAGGGGTTCTCCCGTGAGTCGTGGCCACAGCGCTTGCTCACACTCTTACCTGGCGAGGCAGCAGAAGTAATCGCTCGTTTATCCACTGAGGAGGTCGATGATTACGATAAAGTAAAATCCAGTTTGCTTAGGAAGCACAGGCTGTCCGCGGAGGCATTCCGGCGGAAATTCCATGAATTGGAGAAAGGAAGTAGTGAGTCATACACTGAATTTGCCTATAAACTGAAGTCAAACATGGTGGAATGGCTAAAGGAGGAGAAGGCCTTTGGTGACCACGCAAAGGTTATTGAGTGTTTTTTACTAGAGCAATTCTACAACCGGTTACCAGAGAACATTAGGCATTGGGTGCAAGACAGGCCAGATGTTAGCTCTGTAGCCAGAGCCACAGAGCTAGCAGAGGAATTCGTCACACGTCGGGCTCGCGAAGGCAGTGACAGTGGTCGAAAAGGGGGTCCCGATTTTAGGTTCAAGCCAAAGAGAGGGCCTGTGAAAACGAAGGAAGAGCCTGAAATTGGGAATGCCCTAACCGTAAATACGTCGGAGTCGGAACGGAACACCGAACCTGCGTTATAACAGCACAGGAAGTTAGAAGCGAGGAAACCGTTCCTTTGCTATAACTGCCATAAACCCGGTCACATTGCGGCGCACTGTAAGAAACCAAAAGTTGTGTTTCTATCCATCAGCGGTAAGGACGAGAATATCGAGCTTCTTGAACCTTACATGCGCGACCTTGAAGTGAACGGGAAGCCATGCCGCGTACTGCGCGATTCTGCGGCTACGATGGACGTAGTTCACAGCTCGTACGTTGAACCGCAAATCTTCACGGGTGAGTGTGCTTGGATCAAGCAGGCTGTAGAGTCGTGTAGTGCATGCCTTCCCGTCGCAAAGGTAACTATCAAAGGCCCTTTCGGCACGCTCGAAACGGAAGCTGCCGTGTCGCCGGCACTCCCTCCGCAATACCCTTACCTGTTTTTGAATAGATCTGACAAGATGCTGCGCGAGAGAGGGCAGCTGTTTGGGGAGGCAAATCTAACTCCGTGGTCTAACTCCGTGGAGAAGCTCCACTTCGTTCTGAAGCGAGTGTTGAGGGCGTTATGCTACGAAAGGAAGACGGACTGGGAGCTATGTTTGCCGGCAACCATGTTCGCGTTAAGGACTGCCCCGCATGAAGCAACGGGGTTTTCACCAGCCGAGCTCGTGTACGGCCGCTCGTTGCGATCTTCTCTTCGCTTGCTTCGAGAATCGTGGGAAGGCCGAGCCGAAGACCCAGTAGTGGTCGAGTACGTCTTGAAGCTACTGGAGCGTTTAAGAAGCGCTCAACGGCTATCAGAGGAAGCCATGGCTAAAGCGCAACATAGGTCAAAGGTGTACTATGACCGCACAGCCAGAACCCATCGATTCGATGTCGGGGACAAAGTAATGATCCTGCGACCGTCGCAGAAAAACAAGTTAGGAGAGCAGTGGGAAGGTCCCGCCAACGTAGTTGAAAAGCTTTCTGACACAAACTACGTGATACGCCTGCCCGGAAAGCGAAGGATACAGCAAGTGTATCACTGCAATCTGCTCAAGCCATACCGAGAACGGGAGGCAGTGGTATGCATGATGGTGAACATCCCCGAGGAGATTCCAGTTGAACTTCCAGGGCTTGCATCAGTCATAAACGGTGAGGATGGTGAACCACTAATCAAAGAAATAATATCGAAAGCGCAGTTAGAGCCGGAGCAAAAGATCGAGCTCCAGGATCTTCTGACAGAATTTCAGGACTTATTTGTAGATAGGCCTGGAAGAACCTCGGTTGTTACTCATGACATCGAGCTGACATCCTCAGAACCCGTGCGTAGCAAAGCTTACCGAGTGTCACCGCGCCAACGAGAGATTATGGATTTCGAGGTGAAGAAGATGTTGGAATTAGGCGTGATCGAGCCTTGTGAGAGCGATTACACTTCGCCCTTGATCTTAGTTAAGGTGTCGGGAAAAGATCCACGCCCTTGCGTGGATTATCGCAAGCTAAACTCGATCACGAAAGATCAGATTTACCCGATACCAAACATTGAAGAGCGCATTGAGAGGGTTAGTGGAGCTCGATATATTTCCACACTGGATCTCGTTCGAGGCTACTGGCAGGTTCCTCTCACCGAAAGGGCTAGCAGATATGCAGCATTCATATCGCCGTTGGGAACGTTCCGCCCTAAGGTATTAAGCTTCAGTTTGAAAAATGCACCATACTGTTTTTCAAGCCTTATGGACAAGGTGCTACGAGGACTAGGGGAATTCGCTTTACCCTACTTAGACGATGTGGCGATATATTCGTCCTCTTGGTCGGAACACATGCAACATCTGCGAGTGGTTCTAACGCGTTTGCGTGAAGCGGGACTAGCTGTGAAGGCACCTAAATGCCAACTCGCTCAAGCTGAGGTGATCTACCTAGGTCACATAATCGGACAAGGACGCCTCCGACCTTCTGAGCTCAAGGTGGCTGCCATACGCGATTGCCCATAACCACGCTCAAAGACAGATATCCGCTCATTTCGGGGGGTTGTAGGTTACTATCAACGTTACATCCCGAGATATTCGGAATTAGCTAGCGCTTTAACTGACGCGCTCCGGAAAACTGAACCACAAACTGTCACCTGGGACGACCGTAAAGATGAGGCTTTCAAAGCATTAAAAGCCGCCTTAACAAGTCAACCTGTGCTAAAATCACCTGATTATTCGAAAGAGTTCATAGTTCACTGTGATGCTAGTGAGCGAAGCATGGGAGTAGTGTTGTGCCAACGAGGAGAGGACGGTGAACACCCAGTTCTTTATGCCAGTCGTAAGCTGACTGTGCGAGAACAAGCGTATAGTGCAACCGAGAAAGAATGTGCGTGTCTCGTATGGGCAGTGCAAAAGTTGTCGTGCTACCTTGCAGGCTCGAGGTTCATAGTAGAGACAGACCACTGTCCTCTCAGATGGCTGCAGTCCACTTCTTCCAAAAATGGTCGCCTCCTGCGCTGGAGCCTCGTTTTGCAGCAGTATTCATACGAAATACGGTACAAAAAGGGGAGTCTCAATGGCAATGCCGATGGCTTAAGCCGAAGCCCCTAGGTCATGAATTGGCCTCGATTGTTTTTCTTCCTGACATAGGTTTTTGTGTTATTATTTCTTCCGTAGTTTTGGAAGACCTGTGCGTCGTTAGGTGGGCAACGAAATTAGGGGTGTGTTTAGTACTTTGTACGAGTAATAAGATTGAGACTTTTGTGTTTAAGGTAAGCCTGGCGGGGCTCAGTGGATACGTGTCTCGCGCTTGCTTCTTCAGTGGCTTTGTTATCCTGTGTTTTCCCGTGGATTGTTTGTTCAGTCGACCGGCTCTACCATGGCGAGGATCTTGCTCTCCCAGAGAGAGGACTTCGTTGTCATCTGGCATCTCTTCGGACACCACGTCGGTTCCAAACTCTCTGCAGGAACGCCGGAAGAACCCGTGGTTTCCCTTTTTGCTGATGAAAGACCTGAAGCGGTGGGGTGTGATGATCACACCACCCGGAGCTGCCTGGCGACCAGCCCCACCGACGAGCCCCTGCGGGGTCGCCCCGGAAAGGAGCTCATACCATTGTCTTTGGCCACTTTTGACTGTCGCCATTTGCTGGATTCCATTGTATGGTTCGTCTCCAGCCTCCGGCGAACCTCGACAACATCAGGGAAATCTGGCGGAACTACCTTACGAGACGGAACAGGGCCTAGAGCCAGGTATCACGTACCGTGCTCCAGGTTAAGAAGGCTACGAGCTTCGACGACTGATCCCTGTTGAGAGTGGATGCTGTCCCCTGCCATTCGGGATCTCCATCCGCGAGGGGGCAGTCTGTTACGCTTCATTTTACGCGAACCCCTTTGGGCCCAAATGCAAAACCACAGACAGCGTGCGAACGCTCCCGGGCCTGTAAACGTATTGGGGGTAGAGACGCAGAAGTGTATGCCCAGACGCCGAGGAACCTGAGACGCTGCTGCCGCGAAGGTCGTCATGTGCTGTGCGCGAGAACGCGGTGAGCTCGTGGCTCATTCGCACCTGGCTCTCGAGTGTGGGAACGCCGGTGGTGTGATCCGTGGCGCGATCAGTCGCGTGATCGGTGGCGTGACCAGTGGCGTGGTAGGTGGTGCGAACACAAGGTATTCCATATTTGGTCATGTCTGGAGGCACCTGACGTCACACAAGCGTCTGGAACCCTTTAAAAACGCGCAGGGAGAGACTGGGTGAAGCAGTCTGGATTGAGACTCTGCCGGAACTCTGCTCCTCGGCTTCTTACCTTTGTTTGTAAACTTGAATCTCCACTTTGGTCTAACTATGTAGTATCTTTTGATTTGCTGTTCTGCGCCGTCTCGCCGCTACTTCCCTTCTCGTCGGTCCTGATGCAAGTTACGAGCACAACCTGCTGACGGCGGCGGTCAAGAGACACCCTTAACAATGCGTAGTGAAGTTCCGAATGGCCAGGCCCTTTTTCGGGCGCATGATGATCTTTATGTCCGTGCGTGGAAGCGGCGGCAGCTTCCGTCGTAGCTGGCGCGGCTTCGTTACGGGTGGTGGTGTTCGCGCCGGTGCGTCGCCGGCCGCGTCTGCCTGCGCAGCAGGAGCGCTCGCACCCGCAGCTGCCCCGGCGTTGACGTGGCTGGGCGGAGTGCTCGCAGGACCGGCCGGCTGCATCAATTCCGGTCGAGCTTTGTCGAATTTTTTCTGGCGTTGACGCTGGCGTCGGGAAATCGCCAGTTTCCAGTTGGCGTCGGTGTCGTTCGCCGGTCCCAGCGATGCAGACGATGTAGGATGGTGCACGGCAACTTCATCTTTGCTTGCCGAGGTGAGCTCGTCGAGGTCGAGAGATTCCGTGTTAACATGGGTGTCGTTGGGGCTGAATTCAGGTTGAACGCATCCGGTAGTAGTCACGTCAGCAGTTGGCGTAGTGCTAGCGTCCATATTGTTGTGGAAGGGGTCCCGCCGTTAGGCCTAGTCACCCGTACTCGCACAGGCGAGCTGGGTCGACGCTTAGGCCCAGCGGCCCAGCGCTCACATGGGTTCTTCTGAAGGCGATAGAGCAAAATGGAGATGCTCTACAGCCTCGGGAAGGGTGTGCGGTTCCCAGGACAGTTAAAACTTGATGATCCGACACAGTGCCGGCGACGATATCGAAGTAATCCGGTCAACGAGAGCACACGTTCGGCGGAGCGCATGCGACGCGCGTCCGCTCGCTCCGGCGTCCAAGCGCGTCTCTCTCTCCTACTATTGAAGACGTCGCGTCAACGACGTCTTCGTTATTTTTCATTGAAGACGTCGCGTCAACGACGTATTGTTTTGCTGAAACCATCTCACATTAAAGAACCCCAGGTGGTCTAAATTTCCGGAGCCCTCCACTACAGCGCCTCTCGTAATCTTATCCTGGTTTTGGGACGTTAAAACCCACATATCAATCAATCAAGCAATCAATCAATCAAGAAATCAATCATAAATCAATCGGACTAGGGTGCTCGGCTGTTGTCCCGAAGGCCGCGGGTTCAGTCCCGGTGGTGCCGGTCGCGTTTCGATGGAGGAGAAATAGTAGAGGCCCGTGCACTGTGCCATGTCAGTGCACGGTAAAGAAACCCAGGGGGGTCGGAATTGCCGTAGCCCCCAACTACGGCGTCTCTCGAGATCACATGTTGGTTTTTGGACGTAAAATCCCGCATATTGTTATTGGAAATAATGAGACAGGCAGCGACCTAAATGCGAGGGCATTGAAAAGAACCGACGTCGGCCGGGTTGATACGACGAATGCAAAAAAAATAAATGTCATGGTCCTAGAAGTAACCGAACCCAAGAATTCTGCTTGTCAATCAAGTATTCCATTACACAGTCTTGCCAGGTCTTGAAACTCCTGTGGAAAAGACACTATGCCAGCGTAAACATCGGTGAAACGTCTATTGTTATTGCAGCGCTGCCCAGCTGATTTTATAAGCATTACGTGTGTACTCCAATGATACAGGCGTCCTGTCGGGTTATTGTCAATAGTATCTGTACTCTGTTTCACCACTTTGGTTCAGCACTACCAAAGCTACAGGGTGTAAGAAAGTCACACACTTGCGCTGCAAGACATAGTCCCAGATATAATAGGGGCCGTGAATTTGACCGGATTTGCTAAAACTGACATCTGTTTGTTGTGTGTTATGCCACATCGATATGTGATACGTTTATTCTTCGTATCTAGTTCATACGCATGAAATTATTTGTGTTCCTTACCACCGGTCTCTGTTTACACATAAACATGGCAGCACCCATGCAGAAGCGACCACCCACTTCGATCTGAACTTCCTCTTGTTTCATGCCCACTGCGCTGACAGCAACAAATGAATGGTAAAAATTGCCACCGATTTATTTGATATTATTCTGAGAACGAAGCAGCAGGCACGTTGTCTATTTTTAGCGAAATATGCTTCTTCCTAGGCACATTGTCACCGCTAAAGTTTTTCCACGTAGCACTACCCTGGGATATTGTTCTCGCAAGCACAGATGCTACGATTCAGCTTAGCGCTTTTGGTGAAGGTAATACCCATGTTGCAATTAGTGTCATTACGAAACTGCAAATAACTGGTTATATAAAACATATGCGACCGTTTAACTTACATGAATGCGCGTGTAAAATTTGTACACATGTTTTGCGTCATTTTGTTTTGTTTCTTTACAGCACCACCACCACCAACAACAAACACAACAACAAAAACAACAACAACAACAAAAACAACAACAACACAAACAACACAGTCAATTTTTTTATGCATGCTCGTTCTTCGCAAGACGCCGACTTGCGTGGTACAGGGGTTCTGCAGCATTTTTTTAAACTAGTCTGCTGTCTCTAAACAAGCTTGGCGTCAATTGGCTAGTGGTCTTTTTAAATGC